>NC_056742.1:128572826-128587826 GCF_019279795.1 Protopterus annectens | reverse complement strand
TCTGTTTCACCCACGTGTTCAATAGACTTTGTAAACCTGTAGCCCATTAGAGACATAGGTGCAAAAAAACAGTGATGAATTTCCGGTTTCCTATCCAATTGTCCAAGTTGCACTTAAATTGGGTTTTGGAGGAACTCTGCTTCACATGGATGGGGAAGTCTCTGGAATACATACCTATCTCTCCAGCAGGTTTTATTTATATCACAGGCAAGGTATAAGTCTTTAGAACAGGTAATTCTGGTGCTGTTTGTTTGGTAGATATGCAGGAGGTCCATCAGAGTGGTGACTGACAAAGCCCTGTATGCCAGGCATAGATCTCCCCTCAAAAGCCTATAGGAGACAGAAAACAGGAATAAGGCCTTGAGGCAGTCTGTATTCTTTTAGTGAGGAACCCCTGTGGACATTCTAGTTGTTGGATATGCCTGGTCAGGTACATACCAAAGGGGGCATTTGTACTCAATGATAGGTCTGATGAATGCCGAATACGGTGGAACAATGACTTCCTTGGACCTAGATGCCATACCTTTGTTTATAAGTTGAGCAACATAGAATTATTTCCTCACCACTGTAGACACATGATGATCAAAGGCTAGATTACTATTTATATGTGTCCCTAAGTTCCTGACTACTGGATCAGCTCTAAGGGCTGTGTTTTCAATATGATAGTTACCAGAGATGGATGACTTCTCAAAGGATACTATTATGCATTTCTTGGCATTTAGTTTTAGTCCATGGCTCTGACACCAGTTGTTTGTCTGTGTCAGCCCCTCCTGTAGAACATTTGTGTCAGAGTGAGATTCAATGACAGCTCCTAATTTGCAGTCATCTGCAAATTTAGTCAGCCAGAGACCACTGAGATTGGCCTTGACTTTTGAGAAGTAAATGCCAAAAAGGAGCGGTCCAAGGACTGATCCCTGAGGATTCCACTTGTGACTGGCCTCTTTGTAGAGGTGGACCCCCCCCCCCCCATTCTAACTTCCTGGGTCTTATCTGTGAGCCAATTGGCTATCCACCGGATGACATACAGGTTTGTACCTAACCTCTTGAGTTTGTCAGCAATGCCTGAATTCATTTGTTTTATCAGACTTCTGACATTTGGGGTTTTATTGACCTTCTTCATTCTATTTATTTTGTTGATCTTAATATATCTAGCTATATATATTCAATCAAGCAACTCTTCTCCTTGGTCATTTTCTTCCAAACCAAGGGCACATCCCTTGTTTTCCATTTCCTGTGGGCATAGGTTCATAGGTAGGTACTAGGCTAATGGCCCTAGGGCCTATATAAACCTAGCCAAAAAGGTACCCTGGCTTTTTCCACCCAAGAAAATTATTTCCCTGTGCCCCTGCCAAGCAGAGCCACAGAAGTGATCCCCAGGTTGAATTTCCTTTTCCCATCCAATCATCAAGATTTTTTTGAACAGTGCTAATGAGGAGCTCTGTTTGACATAGATAGGTATTCTGTTCCAGAGTATGGAAAGTCTCTAGGACAAGAATCTATCCCTCCAGCATGTTCTGTTTATTGTGGTGACAAGGTTTAGGTCCCTAGAGTGTGTAGCTCGGAGGGACTGGGATTTCTTTAAGTGGAGCATGTCCAACAACTCTAGGTTTGACATAGCTTTGTATGTTAGGCAGAGATCCCCTCTGAGTAGGCAATATTCGACAGAGTAAAGCTGGAATTGTTTGAGACGGTCTGCATAGGGCATCTGTTTGAGGCCAGTAATCCTCTTTGTGAGATATTTCTGTGGCCTTTCCAGTTGTTGTAGATGTCTTGTGAGGTACATACCAAAAGGGGCATTGTACTCTATAATGGTCTAATGAGTGGTGAGTAGAGGGGAACAATGACCTCTTTTTTTCTGGATGAGAAACCTTTTTTGATGAGGTGTGCCATGTAGAAGGATTTCCTGACCACTGTGGCGATGTGATTATCAAAGGAGAGACTACTGTCCACCTGTGTCCCAAGGTCTCTTATCACACTTTCAGTGTTAAGTAGACTACCGCCTATGTGGTAGTTCATGGGTACAGAGTTTTTACCAAAGGAAATGACAATGCACTTTTTGGCATTGAGCTTAAGACCATGGCTTTGACACCAGGAATCTGTCTCAGTAAGGCCCTTTTGTAGGATGTCCACATCGTTAGGAGTTTCGATTATGGCTCCTAGTTTGCAGTCATCTGCAAACTTAGTGAGCCAAAAGGACCCAGGACTGAACCCTGTGGTACTCCATTTGTCACTGGTCTGAAGTCGGATTTGGAGTCTGCTACTTTCACAGTGTGGGTTCTGTCAGTAAGCCAGTTGGCAACCCATCTTGTGACAAGCTTAGGGAGTTTATCTATAATTCCAGAGTAAGGGATGGTGTTGAAAGCTTGGTGAGATCTAGATAGGCTGTGTGAACCACCTAACCCTCATCTATGGCTTTGGTGACTGCTTCAAAGACATCTATCAGGTTTAGGAGACATGATCTGCCTTTTACAAACCTGAACTGCATGGGGTCCAGTGTTTGGAGATTACCAGTGTCTTTGTTTATGAGTTGCATGATGATACCTTCCATGGCCTTGCAGACCAGGCTAATCAGGCTAATGGGGCAGTAGTTACCAGGGTCTGTCATGGCTCCCCCTTTGTGGAGTGGGATAACCATTGCAGTGCTCCATTCAATGGGCACAAAGCCTGAGGTGAGGCTATGACTGAACATGGTACTTAGGTGGGGTGCCAGTTCATTCTGTAGTTCATGTAGAATGCAGGCTGGGATGTTGTCAGGTCCCATGGATTCTGTGTTCTTGGCTTTGGAGAGTGAGGTTTTTACCTGTGCAGCCGTGATTACAGGAACTTTGCATTCTTCTGGTATAGAGATGGGCCCTTTAGGGGGTGAGAGGGGAGTAAAGTTGGCACTGAACCTATCTGCCAGGATGTTGGCAATATCAGTTGGTTCTGTATATTTAGTGCCATTGTGCTGTAACTCAGAGCAGATTTGAGTGTTGCCAAAGAATGCTTTGTGGTTGTCTTTAGAATCAGTGGTGATTTTGTTTTCATAACTAGATCTAGAAGATTTTATGAGGGATCTCAGCTTCTTACTGAGGCTGACCAGGGAGTTCCTCCAATCATGGGATTTTACTCTTTTTGCAACAGTTTCTTTCTTCTGTTGTAGTGTTTGTTTATGACAGAAGACTACCAGATTGGCTTCCTTTTTTTGGAGGATAGCATCTTGGTTCTGTTAGGGATAGCACAATCCATCCACTAGTGAAAGTGCTTATAAAGTGTATTTGTGTGGGATTCAGCAGTCATACCTCTATTGTCCATCTGCATGGGTGTCGTGAAGTTTTCCACTTCTGTCTTAAGAATCGTGAAGTTGGCTTTGGAGAAATTTTTACAGTTTTTTCCCTAATGTGGGGGTGGGGCGGGATGTGGATGTCTGGGGTGATTAGCTTGTGGTCAGATCTGACCAATGAGGAATTGACCTCTGGTGTGGAACACCAGTATCCCATGTTGGTAATGACCAGGTCTAGGATATTGCTGCCCCTGGTGGGGGTGTGGATAAGTTGAACCAAGGCTTTAGAATTTATGAATTCCAGAAAACGTTGAGCAAAACAGTTGGTACATGAGTAGTTTTCCCAGTTGATGGTGGGGTAGTTGAAATCACCCATTATTAGGGTGCTAGGTTGTACCCTAATATTTTCCAGTGTATCAAGAAAAGAGGAGTGGGAATCCTGGGGCATGGTGGGGGGTCTGTAGCAAGCTACAATTTGGATTGCGGTCTTGCCCAGAGTTAGTTGCACTTGGATAATCTTGGATGCATTATGCTGAGCAAGTAGCTTGGAGGTGTGGACATCCTTAATGAATATGGACACGCCTCTGCCTTTAGTGTTTCGGTCCGGGTTAGGTGGCCAAAAGGTGTGATATGAATTATAGCCTGGTAATGCAGGGGTGCTCTCTGGAGCTTTGAACCAGGTCTCTGTCACTACACAGATGTCGATGTTCTCCATTTTAAGGAGTGCCTTGAGTGAGTGTATTTTGAGATTTAGACTTCTAGCATTGAGTAGCATTACCCTCAGATTTTGCTTGCTTGTATCTGTTATGGTGGTGAATTTGTCATTTGAACATTGCCTAAAAAAGGCACTATAGGGGTGACAAGAGCCTTTGCCAGTATCTGGAATCCCGAGGGTGACAGGTGCAGGTCATCTCTGGCAAAGCATCGTGGTCTGTCAATCATGTCATCCCAGGAAGACAGGTACTGGATTCCCTTAAAATGACACCAGAAGCTTAGCCAATTGTTGAAGTCAATCATTTTGTCCTTGTACTGTGGTATCATTCTGGGTGATGGCAGGATGCTACTCAGGGCTAGGGTCATACCTGCCTGGGCTACAAGACTGGAGAGCTCCTCCATGTCTCTTTTCATGTAGTCCAGGGAGGTACGTCTCAGGTCATTCACACCAACATGGACAATGACAGAGTCATATTTGTACTTGTTGTGGAGTGACCTGAGTGCGTGCGTTATGTGGCGGATCCTGGCAACCGACAGGCAGCTGACAGTAACTTTCTCCTTGTTTAGCCTGGTGAGTGGAACATCAGTGTGCCTAACTATAGAGTCACCTATGACTAGAGTGTTGGGTACGTTATGCCTTATGGGCTATAGTTGAGTGACACACTGAGTTTGTGGGCTATGTGTATTTTGGGTTGTGTTGGGGGAGTGGAGATTGCTTGCATTTCTGCTTTGGAGGTTTCAGTTGTTTGGGCAGATTTTTATTGAGACCCTCTGTGAATGTAGGCATGTTGTTTCTGCTTCTATGTGTGTGTTTTGGTGGTGTAGGTTTTGAGGGATTATGTGATGAGTGTGGTGAGGTGCAAGTGTTTACCTTCTCCTCTTGACTGTCTAGTCCAGTCTTTGGTGAA
This sequence comes from Protopterus annectens, assembly GCF_019279795.1. NCBI lineage: Eukaryota > Metazoa > Chordata > Ceratodontiformes > Protopteridae > Protopterus > Protopterus annectens. The sequence goes on along the minus strand of NC_056742.1, from coordinate 128,582,942 downwards.
GATAGTTTTGCTTCCAGTTTGGCTATATAAGTGCATCTCTCACAGGTTGTAGTGTTGGGTGGTAGGAGAAGAGGGTTGTCTGCGTACATGAGGCAATTTCTGCTGTGCCCCAAGATCCCAGATTCATCAGGTAGACAGGAGAAAACACCGGGAACTGACCTTTAGACATGCCTGGATAGGTGCTTATTTATTAAGTACTAAAAACTGTTTTCCTCCAGACAAGTAAGGAAAGTTGAGTGCTGTATTCATTTGTAGCTTATTTAGTGCTTACATGCTCTGAACAAGTGCTGAGCTCAAAGAAACAGATTTGTGTGCTAAAAATAAAAAGCTGGCTAGCTATAAGGGAAAATTTGAAGAGCAGACTTTATGGCGCCGGCAATAGTTTAGCCCCAGTTAAGCAGGGGGGGGGGCTCAGGAGCTTACAAACAGTCCTGGATACAGCAAATCTGTATCTGGACTACACTTGTTACAGGAAAGGGGGGAAACAAGTTTAGAATTTTTTTTCAGTAAAGTGGAAATGGGGAAAGCTGGAACAGAAGTTAATTCAAGGTTAAGAATCGGAGTGGATTGGTCTTCACAAATGTTCTCTCTCTATTAGATTGAATGAACTAATGACACTAGACTAGCAGGAGTGTCCCAGACAAATATACAGTATGGGCGGGCAAATGCAAAGCCACCAAGTATAAGAACACCACAACAATAGGGACGGGAGGTGAGAAACTAAAACTATTACAGCTACTGGCAGTAGCCACTAAATGAAAGTTTTAAACAGATCAAGGACCAAGCAGACTCTAGATAATGCTTTTAACTGCAAACAGACTAGACTAGAACACAGAAACCTCAAAAAATCAAAAATGCACAGAAAAGCACGGATAGAGCACTCACAAACAGAAAATACAACTCTCAGTATGAAAAAGCAGTTTAAAGTTAAGTAATTCAGTAAACATGCAATTAGAGTAATTAAACAGTATCTAGCAATGCAAAATACAGTTAAAACCATATAAAACAGTACATAAATGCAGTGAAACAGTAAAAAAGTGTTATAACAGTGCAAAATGTAGATTAATTGTATAGCGCAATTATAAGTGTTACAGAAATGCAATTCAATGAAATAAGTGTAAGAAATAACTTCTGCTCTTGGAATCTTAAGGAATTTCTGCTTAGTTTCAGTAATGAATTACCATCCACAGCCTGATAAATACAAGCACAACCTTTTCCAGACACAGGGTTTAATTTCTATAGCATCTTCCTGTGGCACCTTCTCTTCAATTTCATCCTGTACCATCCGTTGCTCTGTCATATGGGAACTCACTGGCCTATCACTCCTCAACATTGATTGCATCAGAGTTTCCACAGTTTCCTATTCTTCCCTTGCTGCCTAGCTTCAAGTGAATGTTTATACTGGTTTCCTGTGGAAGGCTCCAAAATATCTTGATATGGCACCTGAGCAATTGCTTCCTGTTCCACTGGTTTCCCCTTAATTTGGATATCCATTGCTCTATCCTGTTGTGGTGTTTTCTGCATTAGATTTTCTACACTTAATCCTTCACTTTGCAGGTGCAAGTTTCTGTTTCTTTAACTTCTCCATTACTAATCTTCTTTTATACTTGTCCTCTGTCTTCTTATTTTTTGTATTGTAAAGTTTTCCACATCCAGATTCTTTTGCCTGTATTTCTCTTCAAATATCTTTGGTGCTGCTTTTTTTGTATTGGTTAGTTTTGTTTTCTCCTTTGCATAAATCTTACACCATATTAAATCTCTTTTTCTTTCCTATGTCCATATTTCTTCTTCAGATGTCTCCTGATCATCCTGCTTTTCCCTTCTTTAGGGATTCACTCCATCATGCTGTGATTAAATCCTTCACTTCATAGGCAGTCCATAACTTGAACTTCTACTTTTTTAACTTCTACTTTACTAATCTTCTTTTCTACATTCCATCTTTGTGATATTATTTTTTTATTGTGAAATTTTCCATATCTGGATACCTTTGCCTGTATTTCTCTTCGAATATCTTTGGGGTTGCCTTCTTTATACTGATTAATTTGGCATTCTCCTTTGCATAGATATTGCACCATATCAAATCTCTCTTTCTTTCCCATGTCCATATTTCTTTTTTATACTTTTCAAAAATATCTATGTTTTGTTGTTTACATTTTTGCACTTCCTCAGATGCTTCTTTTTCCAAACAGATCAAAGTTTCTTGCTCTATATACTGCTTTTCAAAAATATGTTGTATTAATGAATGCAAATTTTTATTTGAACCTTCTGACTTTTTTCCTGTAGAAGTATTTTTCTTCCCTCTAATTTATCTCTTAATCTTTTTGTATATCCTGTATCTTGCAATTCCGGGCTTTTTGCATGATAGTAACAATACATAATTTCTTTCTTATCCTCAATAGTCCACTCTATTGTCTTTATGGCTCTTCTTTGGCCTATCAGTTTTTGTGGGCTGTTACTTCCCTCTACAACAGGGGGGGGCATCTATATTTGCCCTCCTCTATAACTGTAGTCATGTTCTCGAAGACGTCCACCAGATTTAGCAGGCATGACCTACCCCTGACAAAACCAAACTGGGACGGATCCAGGGTTTGGAGGTCACCTATATCCTTATTTATGAGGTCCATGTTGATTTGTTCCATTGCCTTACAGATGAGGCTGGTTAAACCTATGGGTTTATAGTTACCCGGGTCTGTTGCCAAGCTGCCCTTGTGGAGGGGGATAACAGACACTATTTTCCATTCAATGGGGACAAAGCCAGTACTCAGGTTGTGGTTGAATAGAGTGCCTATTGGATTAGCCAGCTCTTGTTTTAGAACATTAAGAATGCAGCCCAGAATGACATCTGGTCCCATGGTGGCTATGTTCTTAGCCTTGGAAAGAGCATTGATGACTTGCTCTTTGGAGATGCAGGGAGGAGGAGGTGATGAAGACATGGTTTGTGGTGTGCTGGGGGGGATGGGGGGTGAAAATTCTGTCAAACCTGTCTGCTAGCAGTTTGCAATTTCCACAGAGTCAGTATGTGTGATGCCATCCACAATTAGTTCAGCACACATCTGAGTCCTACCTTTTAGGTTGCAGACATAGCTGAAGAAATCCTTATGGTTATCATTGGCTATGGTTGCTAAATTTTTACTCATAGTTGCTCTTTGAAGATTTTAGGAAGTGTCTTATTTGCTTGTTTAGGCTGAGGGGGGTGCTCTTCCTGTTCTGGGATATCACTTTTGTATTTTTAGACATCAGCTTCTTTTGCTTATTGTATAATTTATTAATGCTAGACGTCCATCAGGATGGTTTGTTTTTTCTTTAGGATCTTACTTTAATCTTATCTATCTTGGCTGTGTCTATACAGAGCATCAATGTATACCTTAATATAGCCTTCAATAACATCTGTGGAAACTGGAGCTTGGAAGTCAATTATGCCTTCCCTTAGGAGGGTATAGTTAGCTTTGCTGAAGGTTTTTAGCCTGACTTCTCCTTTGTGGAGTTCTGATTTATGGTCAGATTTAACCAGTGTGGGTCCTACACTTGAGGTGTTGCATCAGTCACTCATATTGGCGAGGACCAGGCCTAGAATATTGGAGCCCCTTGTGGGGTTGTGCACTATTTGTTCCAGGGCATTTGAGTTAACAAAGTCCAGGAACTTTTGTGCAAGTGAGTTTGGGCTTGTATAAGTTTCCCAATTACTAGAAGGATAGTTGAAATCACCCATGACTAGAGTGTTGGGTTGTACCTTAATTGTCCCAAGTAGGTTTAAATAATCTGTGTGACCATCTTGGCTCATGGAAGAGGACCTGTAACTGATGATGACCTGAAGGGGGGGTCTTACCCATAGTAATTTGGACTTGAAGTAGTGCCATAAAATGTTCTTGTCTAACCAGTGTAGAGGTGCAATTATCTTTAACGAAGATAGATTTTCCACCTCTTTGGGTTCTCACACCTTCAATTTCCGGTCTCAAAATGTGGAAGTCATTATAGCCTTGCAAGGCCGAGGTACTTTCTGCAGCCTTGAGACAAGTTTCTGTGACTGCACAGAAGTCAACATCATCCAGGGACAGTAGTGCTTCCAGAAAGTTCAGTTTATGATTTAAACTCCTAGTGTTTAGCAGCATGACCCTTAGCTTCTTTGTATTTGATATTTTCACATCAGGAATTTTGTTGTTGTGACCTTGTCTAAAAAGGTATTATGGGGGAGGCAAGTGCCTTAGCCAGCAACAGAAAGCCTAGAGGTGCCAAGTGAAGACCATCTCTGGCAAAGCAGCGTGATCTATCCACTATGTTGTACCAGGCTGACAGGAACTGGATCCCCTTAGAATGACACCAGAAACTAAGCCAATTATTAAAGTCAATCATTTTCTGTTTATATTGTGGTATCATCCTAGGTGAGGTTAAAATGTTGCTCAAAGCTAGGAAAATACCTGCCTGGGACACATATTAAGAGAGCTCAATCATGTCTCTCTTCATATAGCCCAGAGAGGTACATCTCAAGTCATTCATACCAACATGAACTATAACAGAGTCATAACAGTACTTGTTGTTGAGAGACTTGAGTGCATGTGTGATCTGGTAAATCCTTGCACCAGACAGGCAGCTGACCATAACCTTCTCCTTGTTCAACCTGGTGTGTGGGGCATCTATATGTCTCACTATAGAGTTACCTATAACTAAAACATTTGGAATAGTTGTGCATTGCTTTAAGGACATATTAGGTGAGACAGAGGTGCTAGTGTTTTTGTGTGTATTGGGTGCTTTGGGTGTTGTTCTAGGTGTAGCATGTTTGTGTTTTGGAGGTCTCTGTTTAGGTAGGTTTCTAGAGAGTACCTCTGCATATGAAGGTTTATGTGTTGGGTGCATATTATGAATAGGTGTTGTGGTATATGAGCTGACAACCTGTTTAGTGTTGCTGTTCTGGGTGCGCGGGAGCAGTGATTCCAGATTCTTAGTGGAGGAACATCTCTCGCAAATTGTACTTGAGTGATTTAGGAGTAAGGGGGTGTCAGTGTACATGAGCAGTTGCTACACTCCCTCAAAACTCCCATGTTCACCAGGCTGGCAGGAGAAAAAGAGGGAAACTGACAGTTCATAATGCAAGGTTTGAACCTGATATCTCAGCAGATAAGGAGAAAAAGATGGGGGTATCAGGCAATGAGCTATTTTAGGGTGACTAAGCTATGGGGTGTACAGTAGGAGGTCTATAAAAGAGGAGATCTATAGGGTCTGACGTTGATAGGTAAGAGGTAAAATCTCTGCTGGGTGATTCACTGAACAGCTGACAGCTATTCAAGAACTGCTCTGATAGATAGCAGCTGCTTCTAAGGGAAAATACTTCTATTGGTGCTTTTGTTTCTATAACTGCCAAGAGTTACCCCTTCTGTCCAGTGATGCACAATCGGATGAAGAGTAAATGGGCAGTAAACATAAGTAATGCATACTATTGTGCACTTTCCATAGTGCACCACCAAGCAGCATGTTTGCGCATACAAGATATGTATGTCTACTGCTTTCCCACTTTGTGCACAGTTAAGCAGTGAGCAAATGCGAGTCTCATTAATGAAATTATGAGAGTTCTGAGTACTGAGTGCATGAAACACACCTGTTACTAAGATGACTCTCTGGCAGCAGGTGTAAATGCATTGACACATTACTTTTGGAGACCAGATGATATAGAGTTCGAATCCAGGTGTATCTAATGGCTTTAAATATGTATTTATAATGCACTGAAGTAATTCTTTATTCAACATTCACTGTGTTACTTTAGTGCAGTATATTTAAGCAGCATTGCACAGAGGTAACCACACTAATGAAGAGCTATTCACAGTCACTTGGCATTAATGCTCAATCCCAAACTCCATGCAAACACAGAGGCCAAAAACTGAAGGGCTCCATTGTTTTTCTTACTTATGTATGTTGTGTGTGATTCTATTTTTTTTTATCAGATTGAAGGTGTTAAAATGTGGTACATAGGAAAGTGGTGAAATGGGGGGCAAGCAGGAGGAAGAACAAAGGGAAAGCAATATAGGAATAAGCAAGAGGGAGGTAGGAAATAACCCATAACTATCCACTTCTTCAACAGTGTAACATGAAAATATGGCACAGAGTGTTAGTTGAATTTGGACTGTCACTTCAACAAAGAGGGGTGACAACAATGCAATCACATTGTACAGCCAATTGGACCAAATCAAGTGTGTCAAGAAGACATGTGTGCGAAGTGGAGTCTTATGTATGGGACAATATATTTTGTGGAACAGGTGCACATTTTTTTTTTTTTTACTTCAAGTAAGAGAGGAATGTTAGGTAAGGGACATAAGTATTTCTGGGTCAGGTAAGTAGGGTAGGTGAGGAAGCAGATGCAAACAAACAGGAAAAACAAGACAAGACACAGGGGCAGTGAGGGGACATAAAATTTGGGAACACCATGATTGGGGTTGGGGTGGGGACAACAGATGCCCCTACTCATCAAACATGGGGACAGTGAGAATCTAGTCCTCGCCCACAGGACTGTCATCACCATCCCCTTACTCTGATGGCTGTTGGAGTACTTGAAGTCTACTCTTATGGACCATAAGGCAGAGCAGCCTCTTCATCCTTCATAAGCATGCACCAATAGTGCTGTGCATGACCCTATGCACCAACCCCGGAATTTTCTATCAGATGATAAAATCCTCACCTCTGCCAGTACTCCTGGAGAGTACCACAACACCAGCTGCCAGGGTAGTGTTACTTGAGGGTGTAGGTAGTGCAGGGGCAACATAGGCAGTACTGCCAGGTTGGATTCCAGATGTGCTGGGCATCGGTACTAGAGCCAGTGGAGCAAGGGCAGGCTGAGCCACTGGAGTTGGCCTACGTCCCTGTGCTGTAAAGTATTTTGTGATTTGTCAGAGATGGATGAGATGAAAACATTTTGACAACACGTAGAAGAAAAAAAAGAGAGATAAGGGCTGGGGTTAGAGAAAAAAAGGAGATAAAATTAATACCATCATATGTTGCGTACAATGCATTATCACAATAATAAAGCATTTTATCTGAATTTTTACATTTAAGTATACTTCTTAACAACTACAAACTATAATTAAGGATTGCTCAAATTAATCCTTGCACTGTGCATATATTGCACATATGCTTGGTCCAGTTATACAGATTAAGTTAACAGCAGGATATTTATGCCACTTGTGTAGAAGTTAATTTATATAATATTTTTAAATGATTCTACTATTTTATATTTGTTACCTGTCGTATTTGAACCCACAAAGTCTGACTACAGTCTTAGACTTGACTCCTACAGTTGGCTTGCTTACTTTGCTACAACAGCATAGAAAAGAAATAAATTCAAAAGCTAAAATAATACTTCTATTGTGCTGGATACATACTCCTTGCTTTCCTCAGTCTCTCTAGACACTCAGCATGGGCCTCTCTATTCACCATAATCTCTGCATCGGCTGTGGAATAAAGAGAAGAGAACAAGAGAAGAGCATTATGCATACCAGTTTTGCTTATATGTTATTATACATTCTCTTTATCAGTATACTTACACAACTGCGAAATGTCAGCAGTTCTGAACTCATCTAGCCACTGGTTGAGTGTTTCCCTCTTGCACCTTTTCAGGTCATTAAAGTGATGTCTACACTGTTCACCAGTGCATGGAATGCCAGCTGCACTGGAGACAGCCTTGACCAGTCTATTATGCTGATGTTCAAACCAAAATGACAAAAAAAAAGAAACATAAATAACAAAGGAAGCTAATTATAATAAACTTTTAATAAGTTTATCACTTTCATCTCATTTCCACTCATATGGGCTTCATTAGAACCATTACACTCTAAATAGGATTGTCATAAATCATGTTTAAAACAAACAAATGGACATTTTAGAAATGTAAATTTGATAAAAACCTACACCCATTTATTTTTATTTTATTTATTTATTTGGCATTTGTTGACTGGGAAAGTCCAACTAGGTCAGGAGCCCATTTTCAGCAGAGACCCAGGGAGAAAAGCTCCACAAACTAGTACAGTTAACAAAACATAAGGTAAAACATTTGACAAAGCACAGGTACAATGGTCATTTGATTTACATTTACATTAGAGAAATACAAAGTAAATATTTTGACTTAAAAATACAAAGTAAAACATTTCATTTACATTTGCATTAGAGAATTACAAAGTAAACATTTGAAAAGTGTAGGTAACACGGTCATTTCATTTACGTGCAGGAGAATAGTTTGCAGTGTTACAAGATAGCTTGAATGGCGCAAAAGCAGATAGGTTTCAATGTCTGAAATCATTGTCAGCCTTTAGAAATGTGTGTATGTGTGTATAGAAATGGGATCCGTAATGTCTACCGAACAACTGTTTCATCGAAAGTGAAACAGCCGAGCACACATTTGCAAAAGTGCTTTTTCACCGAAAAAGAACTTTTGTGACAGTGTGCTAAAAAAAAAGAGAAAAATGTGGGGAAATGGATGTTGCTGAGATTGTAGCATAGTGGGGATAAAGGAATATTCCCTTTTTCCCACTGTAGTACGATCTTGGAGTGAGAACATAAAAGTTAGGGGGGGTGGGGGGCACAGCCTAAACGTGAGTTCTGTTTTTTTTTTTTTAACTTTATCATTTTTTGCACACTTTAGTGAAGCCACAGCTTCGGTAGTGTGTTCAGCCGTTTTAATTTCAGTTAAAAGCGCTTACGGTGAAGAGTCCTAGATCCATAGAAATATCATATGTGCTTCCAAACATTTAATATTTCACAAAAAGAAGAAAAGAATGTCTCACTAAATGCCTTTATTTTAAGTACTTGTTATACTGACATAACCATTTAGTTCTGGAGCTTCTATTGCATTTTGTTTTACTTGCCAGACTTATTAGTGTTTCTGTAACAGATTATTAAACTCATCTTCCTTTGCATCTAACTTTATATGTTTGAATGCAAAAATTAATAACTTCTAAAATGCCTACAAATTATAGAATGTTTTATAAAGCATTAGTACTGTTTTCAGTTTGCACGGTGTACACATCTTCATATATTCATCGTGACAGCCTTCTCACGTTTTTGGCAGTACAAAAGCTGTTACACCAGAGAAACGTGGTCATAATTGTAGTATCTCACACCATTCAACTTGGCAGTATGTGGCACTTAACAGGGAAGGACGCGCATTGATGCATGTACATTGCCAACAGAAGCCACATTGATAAGTGCCTGTGATTTGATAATTCATTTCAGAATGTTCAAATAGAAGTTTTATCTTTCTTACTTACAAACAGGGGATCTTGTTGTACATATCATATTAGGTAAGAGTGCCCCTTTAATATTTTCCAGTTAAATACATTTAATATTCAACTACTGATTGCATAATATGTTTTGTATGATATAAAAGAAATTACACCGAGTGCCCTTTAAAGACAAGCTCTGGTATGTAAGAATTTTACATTTTTGTATTTTTATTCTAGAAAAAGTGCCTGCAAAAACAGATGTGGTCCATGGAGATCTACAGTGGATATAAAGAACTAATCTGGCAGCTATGCTTGGATGCAACAAAACATCCAGGCTTAAATGATAGGCTTTTGATCAACAGTATTTTAAAATTATGAGCAGCCAAGCTGTGATATGCAATGTTTGTCTAGGAACTAGAACTTTTATAATTTATGTATTCAACTTATGTATGTGTTGAAGAAGACCAACATGTGTTGCTTTTATAATAGTAAAACATGTTTAGGCATAGATATATATTTTATTACAGTCTTAGCACCTTTGCTGGTCAGTATCAGGCACACCTTCTAATGTCTACTCAGGGGAAATATGCATATAATTCCAGACTCACACTATTCACAGAAGTAATTTACAGTTGATGTTAAATTACTATTTGCTTATCTTCCAGTCACTTACTTCTTTAGTTTGTCTAGACTTACTTTTTACTCTTATTCTTTCATTTTCTGATATCTGCTTTATCCTTTTTAGGGTGGCGAGGGAGATGGAACAAAGAAGGAGGTGTGATTGTTTGAGCAAAGAAAGAAGCATAAAGGCACATAATCACTGCAACACTGATGGCCACCAGTCTGTAGAAGAATACACACTCGCACGCATGCACGCACACACACACATGTGCACATACACACACACACACACACA
>NC_056742.1:128325348-128375348 GCF_019279795.1 Protopterus annectens | reverse complement strand
ATTTATTTCAGTGCTGAGGTTCAAGTCTCTCGAGCGCGTGGCTCGATGGGATTTGGATTTTCTGAGGTGCAGCATGTCCATTAATTCTGGGTTGGACATGGCTTTATACGTCAGGCACAGATCACCTCTGAGCAGGCGGTATGCCACTGAGTAGAGCTGGAGTTTCTTTAACCGGGCAGCATATGGCATCTGTTTGAGCCCTTTGATCCTCTTGGTGAGGTACTTTTGGGGTCTTTCCAGTTGCTGCAGGTGTCTGGTAAGGTACATCCCAAAAGGGGCATTGTACTCAATTATGGGCCTGATGAGGGATGAGTAAAGAGGCATGATGACCTCCCCTGATCTAGATGTGAATCCCTTCATGATTAGGTGGGCTATATAAAATGTTTTTCTAACCACTTTGGCCACGTGGTTGTCAAATGAAAGATTGCTATCAACTTGGGTCCCCAGGTCCCTAATTACTTCTTCTGTACTTAATGGATTACTACCTATGTGGTAGTTTGTGGGCACTTTGTTTTTGCCAAAGGGGATGACTATACACTTTTTGGCGTTTAGCTTGAGGCCATGGCTCTGGCACCAGTTGTCTGTTTCTATGAGGCCCTTTTGGAGGATGCTTGTGTTGGCTGGAGAGTCAATTATGGTGCCCAGTTTGCAGTCATCTGCGAACTTGGTCAGCCACAGTCCTTCTGTGTTGGCCTGTACCTCCGAGAAATATATACCGAACAAGAGAGGTCCCAGGACTGAGCCTTGTGGGACGCCACTTGTAACTGGTTTGGAGTCTGACATGGCTCCAGCAATTCTAACCATGTGGGTTCTGTCCTTGAGCCAGTTTGCAACCCATCTAGTGACATAGGGGTTTATATTTAAGTTGGTGAGCTTATCTATAATGCCCGAGTGGGGTATTGTATCAAGGCTTTGCAAGGTCCAGGTAGGCTGTGTGGACCACCTTCCCCTCGCCAATGGCCTTGTTGACTGTTTCAAAGAAATCGACCAGGTTTAAGAGGCAGGATCTGCCCTTAACAAAGCCAAACTGGGTAGGATCCAGTGTCTGTAGGTCTCCAATATCTTTATTTATGAGGTCCATGATGATCCTTTCCATAGCTTTGCAGACCAAGCTAGTCAGGCTTATGGGGCGATAGTTTCCAGGATCCGTTGAGGCACCACCTTTGTGGAGAGGGACCACTGTTGCTGTACGCCAATCTTTGGGTACATATCCTGTAGTAAGGCTGAGACTGAACAGTAGTTTTATGTTTAGGTTTAGCTCCTCTTGGAGTTCATGTAGGACGCAGCCCGGGACACCATCTGGTCCCATTGATGCTGTGTTTTTTGCTTTAGAGAGGGTGGCTCTTACCTGAGCATCTGAGATGTCAGGGGGACAGAACTCTGCTGGGATAGATATTTGCCCTTTTGGTGGGGGGGGGGGGTTGCGCTGAACCTGTCAGCTAGGATGTTGGCAATGTCTGTGGGTTCGGTGTATTTTTTGTCATTTTGGACTAATTCTTAGCATATCTGGGAATTCCCACCCAGGTTCCTAACATAACTAAAGAAAGCCTTGTGATTATCCTTAGTGTCCTGTGTAATTTGTCTCTCGAAGCTGGCCTTATCCTCACTGATTTACCACAACAATCCAGAAAACCACAAATTTTATGAGGAACACATGAAAATATGAGGCAAAAATCTGGACGGTTGAGAGGTATGAGTCATTTGCAAGTCCATAGGAAAATTATTGTAACAGCAGTTCCTTCAAAGCTTTTCTACATGGTTCAAGTTTTCTATTCCTACAAAATTTTCTAATAGGGAATCATTATACCTTTTCAAGTTGTTTTAAGTGGCTTGTTTGAGGACAACAGTGTATTCAACAATGGATCTGACCAGGGAAGTATAAAGCAAATATCCAAGTACTGGGGACTTTGTTCGCTTTTGCCCATTTTAACACAGCAAGATCTGTTATAATAATTCAAAATGCCTTAAATATGATTGCTAAATATCAGTGCTAATAATATAAATATTTTGACTATGTGAGAATATTTTTTTGTGGTGAAGTGGGTAGATTTTGATATAATAGTCATGGTTTGTTTCAAGGCTACATCTGATGAGGTAAGTACCTTGTTAGCATGTCTTTAATTTCTTAATTTAACTTTAATAAAAGTGTTTCCTGGGGATGTCATTAAACTTCATTTTTCTGCTTTATCCAAAATGCTTTCAGTCAATTCTACTAGGTTAGGAAGATGAGAACATGTTTCTGTCATAGTAGTTACTAAGGATAAGTATTGTGATGCTGTGGTATAAAGCTGTTCTCCCAGTTTGGCCCTAAAGTCCTAAAGCAATCCTTCTTTATCTGTTCATCAATCACTGAGCTCTAACAGTATCAGTCTAAATGTTAACACAGCTGCAATCCTTATATTTCCTGACAATGAAAAGGACACCCCCCTAGGACAATCCCAATCTGGTTCTGTCTGATGGAAATTAGTTTCTTGTAACTGTGTAGACCTTTTTACTTTAATGGACATGAATACAGTTCTGACATTCATGGATGTCCAGTTTAATGCTATATTTTCTACAAACAACAGAAAACTACCCCTTCTCAATCAAAACCTCAAACAATGTAAAGTATTTTTTTTATATTGTACTTTTGTGTTTGTCATAGCCCCTCCCATTCTCTACCTAAAGACAATGACTGCAACCCATAACCAGCAATAAATAATGAACAGCATAATATGGGATTAGTAAACAGGGCAATATATACTCTATTATCTTGAGACCGTAAGTATCCAAACAGTCACAGTTCAAGATAAAAACTAAAATCCTTGAAACTATAACTGTTGGTTGTTAAACAAGTGGCAGAAGACCACCTACACAAATTGATTTATGGTACAGCGGTAGCATTGTTGTCTCACAGCAAGAGGTTCTCCTGTTCGATTCTCGGCTAGAGTGCCTTCTTGTGGAGTCTGCATGTCCTCCCCGCGATCAAGTAGCCTCCGAAAGACATGCGTGAATGGGCTTGCCTTCGCTGAAGGTTGGGCGTCAGGCTGGCAACTCGGCACCATAAAAATCTACTGCCAATCATTAGCAGACTGGAGTTCCACTGTGGCAGCCTCTAACTGGGAAAAGCCGAAAAGACAAACAAACAAACTTTATTTAATGAAAATGTCCCAGCCTATGACACTTGGGGGGGGGGGGTGTTAATAAACCAATATCCTAAACCAAAAATAAAGAAAACTGTCCTTTTTTTCTATATGTAATATATCTTTTGGCTACTTACTGCAGAAACATTTAATATTGTAGGAGATAATGATTTCATGAGTTTTCCTATTCTGCCTTTTCCCATTAACCTTGCATGAAAATCCCTTCTAATCATACCTTTTAACTTCTTTGCTCAAGAATCCTGGACAAAGCCAAAGATAATAGGGGGGGGAGGATGACTGCCCAAAATTAAGGACAGTTTTTAAACATTTGTCTAATTCACATAAATAAGAGAACAATGGAGTTTGCATCACATGCATGTTCTGGGCAATAAGAAACTATACAACTCTTAACATCAAGCAATTTTTGACTTTCTGTAATCCTTAGTGATTTACCAGAAAATCAAACATTTTATTAGGTACATGACAAAATGTATGAGGCAAAAAAATGGATGTTCTGCAAAATCAAGGAAAGTTGAAAAGTATGTATATAATCCAAATTGGAATTAGTTTTTCTTCTACTCCTCACAAAGACAATTGTATGATTTGCTCACACCACCTTAGATACCTGTACCACTACTGAATTCACTACTACATTTTGTGTCAAGATCCTCTGAATAAAATAGATTCTCACACTGTTTCCTTTGAGTCACATGACATTTCTTACTAAATGAAATTTAAAAAAAATCAACCCAGTTTCCTGTCCTTTATACATTCCTTACAATTTCACTTTATAAAAACTTAATTTTGTAAATGTTGCCAGGATAATAGCCAAACAATGTTTAAAAAAATTGTGCTATGATTAATAGCCACTCTGTGGTTTGAATATTGACCCTAGATGATTGTCAATGTTGATGTGACATACAGGCCCCAGATGTAAAAATGGGAAAAAGGGGTTGTAGATGGATGGATTAATATAAGCCTCTACTGCTATTTCTGAATAATTTATTTTATCAAGTTTGACTGATTCCCTACTATATTTAATTTAATTAGATCTTTGAATACTGATGCATTAATATCTTTATTGTTTTTCTACTGGCACATTGTACTGTACATATTGACTTTAATATCTTCAATTTTTCAGGGTTTAATATAGACCCTTTGTTGATTGAACTTTTTTCAAAGGGCCTAACTTTTGTTCTGACTACCAGGTGTAACATGCCGATGACTCTAATAGATTTGAAAATGTTTATACATAAATTAAACTTAAAGTTTATGTATGGAAAGAGCTGTATGGGAAGTAGCGACTTGAGAGTCTTGAGTACCTTTAACCCCCAAGTTCACCCTTGGTTGTTAGTTTTTGAATCTTTGTGTGAACTAGAACTGAGGGATTTGGTTAAAACACTCTAAAGGGGAGATGTGTTGAACGTAAGCCATTAAGAACATTCAGCATTGAACCACCTGAGATCCTTACCCCTTTGAGTGTTAACACCTGACAAGGGAGGGGGGTCTCGTTATTATGGACATTGGTGACTATAATTTACAAATGAGAAAAGTATTGGATGGTCCTATATATAGGAAATCTAGCATTAACGAAGTGAACAGGAACAACAGGGATATTCATTCTTATCTAGAAGATTGTTTCATTGATGGTTTGATAGATAAACCTACCCTTGATTAGTTAACTGTGTTATCTCTTAGGATCCCAATTTTGTTCGGGTTACCTAAGTTGCATAAGAATTTGGAGGATCCTCCTATGTGGGCTTTAGTTAATGCTAGGCAGTCAATTAATTATGCTAATGCAAAATATGTGGACAATATCTTGAAAAAATATGTCTTCAAGGAGAAACAGATATGTAAAGACTCTTGGTTGTTTTTAGCAGCCATGAACACTATGACCTTCAAAGAGGAAGTACATTTTTTAACTGTCGATGTGATTGACTTGTGCTTCTCTATACCCCACAATACGGGGATTTAATGGGTGATTGAGAGGATGAGGTACCATGGGGCACCGGATGACGAGATCAAAATAGAAGTGCTTTTGGATTTGATTTTGAGTAAGAACTTTGTTATCTTTGAAGGTGATGTTTATTTACAGCAGGTGGGAATAGCAATGGGGTCCCCTTGTGGGGCCAGTGTGGCCAACTTGATGATGCCCACTGGGAAGCCCATTATGTGTTCAACAACCATGAAATCATGCGGAATGTCTGTTTTTATACAAGGTTTTTGGACAATGTGTTTGTGTTGTTTAGGGGTGACACCCTAATGGCTGATGAATTGGTTAATTTGTTAAATTTAACAACTGACTTTTTGAAATTTACCAGTACTTTTAATGACAATAGTATTGCTTACCTAGATGTTTTTCTGATGAAAGACTATGAGTTAAGATGTTACTTAGCCAGTATTTACTGCAAGGAAACATATTTTAACTCTGTGTTACACTTGACTAGTTCCCACCCCCCTCACCAGCAAAGGTCAGTGGTGAAGGGGAAGTTAGTTCAAGCCAGAAGGATGGTTACCTTGGATACTCATTTTTTCAATGAGTGTGAATTGCTGAAATCGATGTTTATTAATAGGGGATATCCTTTTGATATCGTTGATGTAATTATTGGTGAGGTCCAAGAGAAGAGACTTAAGGGTGTTTATATACCTATTTTGTGTTTACCAAGAGTGGAGGGAAACATAGAGGATTTCACCTTGAATGATTCCCCCACCTTGAATATTAACATTTTTAAGGCCTCCTAAAATAGGAACTATGGTACTAGTTTTACCACCCAATTTAGTAGTTATGCCTGTTCTATAAGAAGTATTATTTTAAAAAAAATTGGAGGATTTTGTCCATGGATGAAGAACTGGCATCTAAGCTGGGTGGAAAACCCACGGTAATTTCTAGGAGGGGTAAGAACTTGAAGGCTTTGATGGAGCACCCCAAGCAGGCTTTTGTATGTACACCTGGTATGTATAAGTGTGAGGCTTGCAGCCTGTGTAGACACATGGCAGCAGGCTCCACCTATTCTATATGGGGTGAGACATTGACTGTCCATGGGAGGTTTAACTGTAATACTAAGTCCATTGTTTACCTTGCCCAATGTCAGTCTTGTCCAGCTTTTTATATCAGCAAGACTGACAGAAAACTAAAGGAGAGAGAATATGAACGTATCAATAGTATATCAAAAGCCAGAAATGAAAATGCTCTAGCTAGACACTGTGGCAAAAATCTGGGCCATACTTTTAATTTTAGAGTTATTGAACAGTTAATGAGGGATGTAAGAAGAGGTGCTGTGAGTTTACAACTGGAGAGAAAGGAGGTGTTGTGACAACTCTGGTTGGACTCTAGTAGATTTCCGGGCCTCAATGAAGTTGTGTCAATTTCTAATATTTTAAAGTTAAAAAGTTTGACTAGATAGATATTAAGAACGAACTGATAAGGGTATCTGTGTGTGTGTTTACATTTTTGTATCATTTATATATATATATATTTGTTATATAAAGTTAGTAATTATACTTGATTTAAAGGTTTATTTATGTGACAATTTTGCATATTGAATTCTTATTTAATATGTTTATGTTTTGAGTATATTTGGTCTACAATCAAAACAGTTTATAGAAGTTTGGTTCACATTGAGCCTAGTTTAAATGTATATTTTATTTTCTCATTTTTTTATTTTTTATTAGTTTATTGTTTGCATAGTATTTAGTGTTGAGAGTATTTATTTAAGTATTTGAGTAATTGTGTTTTATAGATAGGTTAATGTTTTAGGTTTATGTTAACATTTACACCGAACAGCATTTAAAAGGGTGACACCCTTTTCTTTTTTGTGAAGTGTATAGTGCTAATTGTTTCTTTTGTGTTTTGATTGGTTGTAGCAGAAGGGGAAATGGTCTGTGGAGGGTTTTTAACTATGTGCTTGCTTTTATTTTGTTATCTGAAGAAGTCCAGTGAAGCTACAGGATGAAAAGCGCTTAACCTCAATGTGTTTCTGACTGTTCAGTGTTTATTAAATCTTTGTCGAAATTCTTGCCTGGTGTTGTTTGCCTCTGACATAGCCTTTGTCAAGCTATTTCTGAATAATTTATTTTATCAAGTTTGACTGATTCCCTACTATATTTAATTTAATCAGATCTTTGAATACTGATGCATTAATACCTTTATTGTTTTTCTACTGGCACATTGTACTCTACATATTTGTGGGCAATTCCTTTTGAAATATGTAATATCCTGAACTTGTCTGTCATGTGCACTGATTATGACAGAAAAATTGTTTTTTTTTTCTTAATCCATCTATACAGTTGAAAAATGAATCAACAAATGGATGAATGAATGAATAAATCCATAAATAAATATTTTTCTCATTTCAGATTGTACCCAATTTTATTTCCTTTAAATCTTCTCTATTTTGTCTTCTCATATGGAGATTTTGGAACATCAGTCCCTAACAACTACAAGCAAGCCATGACCTTTGGAAAGAAATACAAACTGATATAAATACTACGATTCAGCATCTAATGACTTTCCTAGATTAATGCTATTCAGCTGGCATTTTTGCAAAATTATGTATCCTTCCTATCATAAAATAAGAATCTAGATTAAAAATAAATTATCAAGTCAGACCACTTATATTGAACTATAATTCATCTGCTGTACATTGCAGCAAATGTGTGCCAAGCCAACCAGTCAAAATCTGAAACTGAAACCCTTAAGCAATTCATTTCATGAGATAGGATTTTAAGATTACTATGTAAAAAAACTGATGGCAAAATGTTAGCAACTGGTAAAACTGTC
Source organism: Protopterus annectens (assembly GCF_019279795.1). Taxonomy (NCBI): domain Eukaryota; kingdom Metazoa; phylum Chordata; order Ceratodontiformes; family Protopteridae; genus Protopterus; species Protopterus annectens. The sequence goes on along the minus strand of NC_056742.1, from coordinate 128,367,446 downwards.
AATCTATATTCATTCTAATAAATACTGTTCTGTAACATTATCAGCTGCTAACACTTTGAAAGCTAATTTATTACTTAACCATTTATTCAGAGCATGACAAAGTGAAGTAGATATCTTTTAAATCTAGAGCAAAATTTGGAATTATTTTTCTTTCTTTAGATATGGTAAAACTGGATGCCATGCTGCGGTAGCGTTGTCACCCTGCAGTAAGATGTTGTCCTGTTCGATTCTCAGCTAGAGCGTCTTCTGTGTGGAGACGTGTGAATGGGCGTACCTTCGTTGAAGGTTGTGCGTCAGGGCTGACAACTCGGCAAGTAAAAATCTACTGCCAATCATTAGCGGACCGGAGTTCGGCTGTGGCGACCTCTAACCAGGAAAAGTCGAAAGACACAACAACAAAGTTAGATATGAACTCTTACTAATTCTGTTCAAAGGGTTAGAGTACATGAACATTATGCTGAAAATCTGAAGTAAAGCACTCAGATTTAACAAAGTAAAGGCACATAATTAAGTGATTGCAGTCTTGAAGAATTAAGTGCTTTCGATATTTTGAAAGCAAAATAACAAAATAGCAGTTTCATGAGAAAACCCCCATGAGGTAGATAGCTGTCATCCCTCAGTCTCAAGTCAAACTTGTTTTGTTCTCTGAGATTTTAATTTACCATTTTTTGAATTTGTGCAATTATATATTCAACACCAACAAATGACAGATATTTAATTGACAGTTATGTAAAGTTATCTGATTCATGTAGGAGTTGTTACTTAACTCACTTGCACAGATCATGGCATGGCCTGATGAAAGAAATCTTAGAAATTTCCTAGAGTGTGGTGCTAAAGCATATAATTGTTACAATGAGCCATTTGTACTGCTGTTAAAGTCTTCAGCAATCCTTGTACTGGTCATAAAAAATCAAGGTATAATGTGTAATAAGCTGTTCATCATTAAAATGTGTTCAGTTTGCTAGGTATGTTTTCAGGCAATAATGCACACCGTGCAAAAATAACTGAAGAATATATTACAATGCAATAAACTATGAGTAATAAAAACTGGTTTACTAAAATCAGCTACGCACCACTGCTTAGAATGGTGCCCCACCACCTCCATTAGTATTCATCTCTACTAACAGAAGTCACTTTACTCACATAACATAAATGTGGAAATAGTGTGCAAAGTCCTTTATACATTGGCATTGCTGGTTAATTTTATTTCCTGCTTGATGTTTAAGCACCAGCCTAGCCTTCCCACAAAAGATAAATATCTGACTGATAATTACATCATTATGCTGGTAATGGTACTGCTTGTAACTATGCTGTCCCCAGTTACAGCTTCCTGCCATATTCATACAGTGAAAAGCCTTCCATATCAGGTCTTTCTGTTTATGTTTTGAATAGTTTGGAAAGTAACATTAAATGACATGAGAGATTGCACACAATCAGAGACAAACATGGCTGTGTCTGACAGGCTGATCATGGTACGAAAAATAATGCTATCTGCTAATATTTATATGCAAGCCACATTTATATGCTATTAAATAACTCAGTAACAGTGACAGAGGAGTTTTAGACCTACTATGCCTACATGCTTGTGTAAATGTGTTTTCCAACATTTCTTTTTTCCTGTGTAACAAAACACCCTACTGTCTCATTGTTATTGCTTTTCTTTTTCTTATCCTATTTTCAAGATAAGGGTTTTGTGTTATGGAATGTTTACAACTACATACTTAAATTCTGCATATATAATCAATTCAGCCTTTTGTTTGATTCAGCAGGAAAACTGGTCTCATAATATTTATCTAACTATAAGAGAAGACAAGGAATGTTTGCTGACGATCACAAATGCCGAAAGAGCATTTTTCACTGCAGGAAAATAAACTTTATTTAGGTTTTATTGAGCTGTTTAGTTTAAAGGCAAGAGTCAAGTTTATGATACATCCCCATTTAAGACTGTAGTGTGACTCAAGAAATATTACTGTGGCAGTACAAAGACTAATTTTATCACTAAGTGATGAAAAAGACTAGAATGAGCTTACCTAAAACAAAGGCTATTCATAAATTACACTGCTGGTTTATAGTAAGCTGACATCTTTATTTTAAATACCTATTTGATAAAATAATGATATTGTCTAACCAATGATAACACTGGAATTCCCTATAATTAGTACAATTTACTAAAGAGGGTAAAGCCATAGTGGGTAAATATTACCAGGTATGTGTAACTCTAGGATCATTGATAGTCCTTTTTAATACACATCAGGGCTGTTTAAAATATGTTTTACTTGTTAAACAAGTGCATAATATTGAAGAACTGCTTAACTGTAAGCAATAAAACATGTCGCACAAAACATTTACTTGATATACTACACATGCTTGCTGGTTAACAGTGTTATGCACATGCAGTACACATAAACAGAACATTCATTGAGTGAGTTAATTTTATGCCACTAATGTTCTAGCATATAGAATAAGTGTTGGATTGTATTCTGCAGTATGCATCTGCTCTTTTTCAGGGATTTATACATTTAATAGGTATGTGTTAAAGCATTTTGTGCTCTACAAGGCACAGTACTCCACATCTGTCTGTATTTTGTTGTTTACAGCTGTAAACTTGCCATAAGGCAACTTACTCCAGGTCTGTCTGTATTTTATTGCTTACAGCTATAAATTTGCCACTAGTTTCAAAATAACAGCAAATTCTGTAAATTAAAAAAAAATAACATTTTGTTCTGTACAATTGTTCTTTTTGCCAGTGTTAATACTAATAATCTATCTCAGCCAATGTGGTTGCTTTAATTACAACAGCACTCTCCAAGCACCATGTACTTTTTCAGTAAGATATAAATGAGTGCAGATTATTGGGGAAATGCCCTTTCCTCAACTGTGTGTGTCAGATAGCATAGGCATGATACTAAAACATACCAGAACTAATACATATAGTTTGAAGTATTTTAATTTACTTATATAAGGGTCCAGGAATACTTTTAATTCTAAAATGCATCACAAAATTATTCAGTCATGCTATTGCTAGTATAATCTGTTTTAAACCTATACTGAATAACCAAAGATTATGATTTTATCAATATATTTTATTACACTTGAGGAAGTGATGTAGAGATATTTTAAACATACATTAACAGACTGAAAGGGCTTTAATCTTAAGGGTATTTTTACACTTTTAGGAAACGTTATGCAGAAACAACACAGGGTAATTAAAATCTAACCTCCATGAATTATATATAAGCTCATTTTAAGAAGATGCAAGAAACATTATCTTATGCCATGCTTTATTTTATTAGTATTTCAAGAGAGCAACATTAAAACAGTACAAGGAAATATTAATTACAAAAAATATAAAAATCTTTTGATTGCTTCAACATTAAAAGGCAAGCAAACAAGGTCTAAAACTTTTCACAATGTTTATCAACTTTTGCAACATTACATTTTCATTTTTAAATATATATGAATGAAAAGTGATGTGAAAATCTAATCCATTTGGTCTTGTTTATGCAGACAATGTTCTGCTAAGGTGCTTTCCAAGCAGATGATAATTTGGAAATTTCAGTTATGCCACAAATTGTTTCCAAGCAAGTTAAAATTTGAATAAGTTAAATACTGGCAGGTTTTGTAAAATCTTTGACATAGTAAAAAGCCCACGGCAATTTTCATCTCAGAAAATTGCTATGTATTATATCCATAAGAAAGAAAATATGTTGTTTACATCACTAAGTTACAGTTAAATTCAGGTCTAGTGGTATTAATTTCACTTCTGTAAATGGGAATGTTACTAAACTGTTGCCAAATACAGAAATTTTCCTGTCATTTTTAATTTTAAACCACAATAAACAACTTAAAACATCTAGGAGACATGTTCACACATAATCATAAATAAATGAAAACATAGCAATGCTTTTATTATTATACTGTCACAGCTGTAAGGTGAGATAATATCCAGGAGTTTTCTAATACACGTTCTAAATCTCTTCATTTGTTAAGCTACACATTGGTGTTGAAACTCCAGGTACCTCAGGTCCTTTTCATTAAAATCCTAACTGGCTATATATCCTTGTCAACTACAGAGAAGCTAATCCTTGTACAGCTTTTAGAAACAAATTCAGTGATTCCAAGCAAGGCTGTAGTTAGCCATGCTCTTTGAACTGTACTGAGTACAGCTGTCTAAACATTACTTAGAGAAACCATGTTTTTTTAGGCCATACTATGTCCACAACTGTCTAAATGAATGCCTCCAATAAGAGTTACAAACATTGAAAATATATATATATATATTTAATGGTTTTAGAGGGTATGTGATGCAAACATTTATTAGTAGCTGGGAGGGTAACGTCATTTTTTAACTGACTGGTTGGTTGGAAACAGCAATAAGAGCACATGAGTACAAAATTAAATTCTCTGGCTATACCCCTGATTTAAAGGGCAAAGTTAATAACTTCATGATAAAAAGTGTGTGTTACTGCAAAGAAGCACAATGTATTTTATAGTAAATTAGCAGTGATGTATGGTAATACTGTGCCTAACCTTAACTCCAGTGTGGCATGACTTCATGTTAATGTATAATGGAGCTCAGCTGCATTACATTTATAGCTTTGAATTCTGCTGGAACTAGTGATACAATGAATCTTGTTCAATAGAATCTTGGATGAATCTTTTGCTAATAAGATTTACTAAAAAAAGAAAAAAAAACTATCACTCCATGTCAATAATTATGATTAATACTGCCAAGTAGATGTTGCTGTGTTGTTTAAATGCTTTTTTTTCTGTTATTATTTCTGGAATAATTTCTGGAATACTACAGTTTGCAACTATCATTGTTTTTGGTAAACAAGAAACATCTTTACTGAATTATCACTTATGACATAGGCAGTAATACATTTATACAAATGAAAACAAACCACATTGACATATTTTCAGCTGCAAACATTATAAATCACCTATAATCTTCTATACATTGTCCAGCTAATATTACATAGCTCATTCAAAGCTTGCCTTTCTTCAAACCTTATTCTACCTCCAAAACATTATTCTGTATGTACTGTTCCCACAATTCCCATTTTTGTATGCAATTTGTTCCAACCCTTTTTCTAAAGATCCTACTTCCAATTCTTTTGTCTCTGTTACTATATTCACTACTTCTAGTATGGTTGGTTTAGACTTTGATTTCCATTTTCTAGTAATTGCTTTTTTGGCAGCCACCAGAATTAAACTCAGCAAGGCCTTATTATATTTAGGCAATTCCAATTTTGTATCACAGCTCAAAAATAATTTCCTTAGTTATACCAGTTTTCTCACTCAGTATTTCTGTCAGAGTAGTCTGCAGAGATTTTTTTAAAATCTGCCAACTCATTGCACTCCCAAAAAATATATTCCCAGTTATATCTTTCTTCCCCATCACACCTCCAATATTTGTAATATACCTGAGGAGAACAATTTAGGAGTCTGCTGGGGTATAATAATACCTATACAAACACTTTCAAAGATCCTAAATCTTCTGTACTTTGTAGCATATTTGGAAGCCATACATATATCTTTCCATTGTTTCTTTGTGAATTGCTTACTAATCGCTCTTCGCAATCCTTTCTAATGTCCTCTGATTTATTTCTTTAGTTGTTATGCAACATTCTATATGCCTACTAATTATCCTTTTTTTTAATTAGCTTCTGTTCTACATTCTACTACAAAAACTCTACCAGTGCTGGTCTTTCATTTAGGCTCCCCCTATTCCTTTCTCTTTGCCTATCCTCTGATCTCAGTCCATGATGGGCCTGCAGTCCAAAAGTATTCTTGGCCTCTGCCCATTGTATTACTTTCCCCGCTCTAATTAGTTGCTCTCAATACCTTGGTTCCTTTGCCAGTTCTCCCCAGTATATTCCAGCCCCCTCTTTCCTATTCTCTGTACCCCTAACTGCAGTCATCCCTATAAGCAGAACCTCCTTTCTCCATTCCTATACTGGCTTAGATCTTAGAATACTTTCCGATACATTATAAATATAACACTCCGTATGGCTGTTGTTATCGTTATTGTTATTCCCCTTAAGGATCTGCATCCAAAATCCCAGTCTCTTCTTAGGCATTGATATTCCCTCATTTCATCTTTATCACTTTCCACTTTGAATTGTAGTTTTCTGCTTGTGCTATGTACAGGAGCCTTCACTGTGAAGCTCTGAAATACTTCTTCAAATCAGGTAATCCCAAGCGACCTTTTTCTATTGGAAGGATCAGCTTATCTCACTTGACTCTTGCCTTCTTCTCCACCCAGTTAAAATCCTTCAGCTCTTTATTGCTTACTACTCACAGTTTCTCCTCTGGTTGATAGAAATATGCCTGACCTGTGTATAAAACTAAAGGGACTAAAAACATTTTCACTGCTTGTATCCTGCTATCTATATCCATAAAACAGATCTCCCATTTTCTCAGTTTTTTGTATTATTTTTTATTTAGTCTCTTCCCACATATTCTTAGCTGCCATAAAATTATTCTTTTTAACTCATACTCCTAAGTACTTCATATTATTGTGTTCCCATAAATATTGGCATTGCTGAACCAATTTATGTGTGGGTACATAGTTTACAAATATTGCCTTTGTTTTATCTTCATTAATTTTGTATACTGAAAAGACTTGAAACTGTCTAAGAATGTTCTAGAACACTGAAATATCTTTTTTTCTGGTTATATGAGGTACAAAATAATATAATCTGCAAATAAAGCCAAATTTTCCCTATTACCATACCAATTATAGCCTTGAATTTCTGAGTCCCTTATTTTATTTTTACCAATGGTTACAGCTATCATTTCTTGACCACTGTTTTATGGTAGTTTAATTAATTTATGTGGGTGCAACAACTGGATACCACTCAGCTAACTCCCTTAAACTCAGTTCTGTTTAGAAGGAATACAGCTTGTAACAAAAGCAAACAATTTAGACTTTTAATTATAAGCCTTTTGCACATATGTTTTAACTCAATATACCTCTTTATTTACATACAAATCCACAATATACTGTATGATGGGTTAACTAGAAACGCATGAACTTGCACATATTTTGATATTTCCAACAGCGTATTCACAACCATAATTACGCCAATGTTATCCTTCAGTAGAGGTGCCAGAATTGCTAACATGCTGCAGTTTGCAGCCATTGCAGTGCTTTAGAGGGGACTTCATTCTACCCTAGGTTTCTCAGTTCATTCCTAGTAGTGATAAGATGTTTCTTTACTAAACACACAGAACTGGATAAGTTGGATGAATGTGCATCATATGACACTACAAATCATTGTAATGAAATAGTTTTATATGTGTACTTCTGCTAAAATACTCATGAAATACACGAGTGTGTGTGTGTGTGTGTGTGTGTGTGTGTGTGTGTGTGTGTGTGTGTGTGTGTGTGTGTGTATATATATATATATATATATATATATATATATATATATATATATATATAGATATAGATATAGATATATATATGGGTTCACTATAGAATCTTGAAATACTGAAATCCCGATTTTCATTATTTTGAAATTCTATAGCCAAAAGCTTTAAATCCCGAAACCCCATAACCGCGAAATTTAAAATCGCAAACCTACACTACAAATACACTACACACATACACATACACACAATGTCTCCCACAATCAAACATACAATCCTACACTACAGACAAGCAGGGGGACAAACCCCCCTGTGCCCCCCACACCCCCCTACTTATATATACTAACTCAGAGATTGCACAATCACACACAGAAAGGTAACTCACACCCACACATTTCATAGCCCCTTGCACACACACATCACAGCCACAACACACACTAACATACACTAAAGCCACTAACCAACACACTTACACATACATACTTACCTGAACTTATACCTATCCATTCACACACCACAATACCAGAAGCGCTATTTCAAAATCACCGAACTTCGGGATTTTGAATTTTGTGCTTCTGGTGTTTCGCGATTTAAAGCTTTTGGTTATAGAATTTTGAAATACTTAAATTCAGGATTTCAGTATTTCGAGATTTTATAGTGGACCCAGATATGTGTGTATATATATATATATATATATATATATATATATATATATATATATATATATACACACACACACACACACACACACACACACACACACACACACACACACACACGGGTCATAACACTGACACTAGCCCCCCCTACATCCCCCATGTGGGGGGCTCTGCCCCCAACCCCCGTAAATTAAATATACCAACTCCAAGATACAGTGGAAAAATGTTAATTTCCTAACCTCACTGTACTGAGATCACCATACATATTGTAAACATAATGTCTAAATCACTTACCTGTATGCCCTAAAAACACATACAGACTGGCAAAATAAACACTTTTCCCCTACTCACTTTTTCCAGCACTTCTCAGAACACTAACTTAACTTCCATAAAAGCAACACATCCATATATTTACATTCTGTATGGTGAACATCTTACAGTGGGGTTAGGAAATTTACTTTTTTCCACTGTAGTGTGATCTTGGAGTTGGTATATTTAATTTATGGGGGATGCAGGGGGGCTTGCCCCCTCCAGAAATGTAGAAGAAAGTGTGTTTGTTAGTTTGATGTTGTTATAGTTGGAGGGGACGTTATTTACATGTGCTTTGTAGTTTTCAATGTTATGAAGCAAAGTTTCAGTGTTCTGAGGTTTCATTGTTTTGGGTTTTCAGTGTTTTGCATTTTCGATGCGGTGGTTTCAATGTTTTGAATTTCAATGTTATGAAATTTCAATGTTTTAAAATAGCCCCTGCCCCTGTGGGAGTGGTTACTGACTTGAAACTGTAGTTTTATTGGCCATTTTGGGTCAATTCCAAAACTCCTTCATCTTCCTCTCTTAAAACCTGGTTGCCTCGTGGTTTTGGCGTCTTTTCAGGCTTGTTGGCTGTTGGTGAAGCACCCACCAAGAGGAGAAAATGCTGAGAGAAGAAAGGAGCCACTTTTGAGATTTTAAGTATTTTTCCTCTGTTTATTTGCTAAGGTTTTCTGCATAGCCGCCTATTTTGAGCATTTTCTGGCTTGTTAAACTTGATTTCTGCATTAGAACTGTATTTAGAGCACAACCTAGAGCTGTTTACTGAATTTCCTGTTTGCACTTATTTTTAAAATCATTTTTTTCTCAAAACTTGCATTTTATCTGTCTTTGGCCTAGCACTCTTGTGTGGGGTCATTTACTGCACTGTTATAACTTGTTGATACTTGTGAACCTCTGCTATCTCTGAAAAAAACAAAAAAAATCTTGCTTTTTCCCACTTTTCTGAGATTTAAAAAAGTTCAGTTACAGGCTTGCTGTTCTTGAACTGTTTGTAAGTTTCTGTGAGGCCATTTTTTGCTTGGGCTAAAGGGAAGTCTCTGTTGATCAGTGGCAGTGAAAAACATTGATCAGCCTGCCTGCCCCTGTGGGACTGGTTACTGACTTGAAACTGTAGTTTTATTGGCCATTTTGGGTCAATTCCAAAACTCCTTCATCTTACTCTCTTAAAACCCTCTTTTGCACGGTTTTGCGCGTTTTTGTGCATAGCGCAACAGCGGGCAGCGCCGCCTAATTGGGTTTAAACTATTCCTGGCTCCACAAAGTCTGCTCTTCACTTTTTCCCTTAGAACTGCTCTATCTCTCAATTTAAACACCATATTCTCATTCTAAGGCCCTTCACTGGTCCAATTAAGTTAGCACTATTAAACCATAAGCACTACTTACTCTTATGCTCTCTACGATTACCCTGTCCTCTATTGGTCCGTCTTAAATTCAGTTTCCCTATTACTCTAGCATGTCCAAAGGTCAGTCAATGGTTTCCTCTCCAGTCCAGCTGGTGAATCTGGGAATTTTGAGGCAATGTCACAACTGTCTCATGTACACGGACAACCCTCTCCTCCTCCAAACAGGTTCAAATATATGTGAGAGATGCAATTATTTAGCCAAACTGGAGGCTGAGCTCTCTCATCTCAAAACTGGTGTAACCAGTCAGGAGGAGAAGGTAACCTCACACAACACAATTCCAGTATCACATAGTCCCACCACATCAGCGAACCAAACACATAAATACACAAAAACATTCTCGGAGGCTCTAAATAAAAATCTACCTAAGCAACAGAGACCTCCAAAGCAGACATCCAAGCAAACGCTACCTCAAAACAAAACACACACAGCACATAGCCCACAAAGTCAGTGTGCCAAGCAGCCACAGCCCTTAAGGCTGAATAACACACCTGATACTCTTGTTATAGGTGAATCTATTGTCAGACACACTGTCGTCCCGCTCACCAGGCTGAATAAAGAGAAGGTCACGGTGAGCTGCCTGTCGGGTGCTAGGATCCGACACATAACGCAAGCACTCAGGTCACTCCAAAGCAAATACAAATATGACTCAGTCATTGTACATGCTGGTGTGAATGACCTGAGACATACCTCCCTGGACTACATGAAAAGAGACATAGAGGAGCTCTCTGATCATGTAGCCCAGGCTGGTATGACCCTCACCTTGAGCAGCATCTTACCCTCACCTAGAATGATGCCACAGTACAAAGACAAAATGATCGATTTTAACAATTGGCTAAAATTTTGGTGTCATTCAAAGGGGATCCAGTGTCTGTCAGCCTGGGATGATATGCTCGACAAGCCATGTTGCTTCGCTAGGGACGGCTTGCACCTGTCACCACTGGGCTTTCGGATATTGGCAAAGGTTCTTGCCACCACCATAGTGCCTTTAGGCAAGGCTCAAAAGTCAAACCCACCCCCATAGACAGCATAAGGAACAAGAAACTAAGGGTAATGCTGCTAAACGCCAGAAGTTTTAACCTCAAGATGCACGCACTCGAAGCTCTCCTCAGTATGGAGAACATCGATATCTGTGCAGTGACAGAAACCTGGTTCAAGGCTCCAGAGAGCACCTCAGCACTACCAGGCTATACCTCATATCATGCTTTTCAGCCCCAAAACCCGGACCGAACCACAAAAAGGGGGGGGGGTTCCATATTTATCAAGGATATCCACACCTCCAGGTTAGTGGCATTGCACGAAGTATTGGAGACCATCCATGTGCAACTAACAGTGGGCAAGACTGCTTTTCAGTTTATAGCATCCTACAGACCACCCTCTCAAAGTCAGGAATCCCACTTGGCTTTCCTGAAAACATTGGAGAACATGAAGATCTCTCCAAACACCATTATATTGGGCAACTTCAACTACCCAAACATTGACTGGGAGCACTACTCAAGCCCCAGCACCTTAGCCCAAACGTTCCTGGAAATTATAAACTCAAATGCTATGGAACAACTAGTCACCACTCCCACAAAACATACTAGACCTGATCATTACCAACATGGGGACTATATTCTCCACACCAGAAGTATATCCCTCATTGGTAAGATCAGACCATAAATTAATTTCACTGGATGTCCACATCCTGACCCCACCCCCAGCCCAGAAAACTACAGTGAAAAACTTCTCAAAAGCGAACTTCTCACTTCTCAAAACCGAAGTGGAATCCTTCAAGGCCCCAGGGCCAGTGGAAACTACGGCCCAAACTGCAGAATTCTATATAAATGCATTCTACAGACATCTCCAGGAATGCATGGATCATGCTATCCCAAACAAAACCAAGACCCAATCATCCAAAGGCAGGCGTCCAGTCTGGTGGACCCCTGCCATAAATAAACTGTACAACAGAAGGAGGAAGCTACTACATGATAGAGCAAAATCCCTAATAGGGAAAGCATCTCTGATCAGTACTAGCAAAAAATTATGATCCCTCATAAAATCCACCAAGGCCAGCTTTGAGAGAAAAATTGCACAGGACACCAAAGACAATCATAAGGCTTTTTCAGTTATGTTAGAAACCTGGGATGCAACTCCCAGACTTGTTCTGAGTTGATTCTAAATGACAAAAAATACACTGAACCCACAGACATCGCCAATATCCTGGCAGACAGGTTCAGTGCAAACTTTTCCACCCCCCCCAAAAGAGCAAGTATCTATCCCGGCAGAGAGCTGCCTCCCAAACATCTCAGATGCTCAGGTGAAGGCTGCCCTCTCCAAAGCAAAAAACACTGCTTCCATGGGACCAGATGGCATCTCAGGTTGCGTCCTACATGAACTCCAAGAGGAACTAATCCCTCAAATAAAACAGCTATACAATCTCAGCCTCACTACAGGATATGTGCCCACAGAATGGCGTACAGCAACAGTGGTCCCACTCCACAAAGGTGGAGCCTCTATGGACCCTGGAAACTATCGCCCCATAAGCCTGACTAGCTTAGTCTGCAAGGCTATGGAGAGGATCATCATGGAGCTCATAAACAAAGACATTGGGGACCTACAGACACTAGATCATACCCAGTTCGGCTTTGTCAAGGGCAGATCCTGCCTTTTGAACCTGGTTGACTTCTCTGAAACAGTCACCAAAGCCATAGATGAAGGGAAGGTAGTCCACACAGCCTATCTGGACCTTGCAAAGGCATTTGACATAATACCCCACTTGGGCATCATAGATAAGCTATCCAGCTTAAATATAAACCCCTATGTCACAAGATGGGTCGCAAACTGGCTCAAAGACAGAACCCAAAGAGTGAGAGTTGCTGGAGCCATGTCAGACTTGAAACCGGTCACAAGTGGCATCCCACAGGGTTTTGTCCTGGGACCACTCTTGTTCGGTATATACTTTTCTGAGGTACAGGCAAATGTGGGAGGACTATGGCTTACCAAGTTCGCAGACGACTGTAAACTGGGTGCCATAATCAACTCTCCAGCTGACACAAACATCCTTCAAAAAGTTCTCACAGAGACAGATAACTGGTGCCAGCACCATGGTTTAAAGCTAAATGCCAAAAAATGTATAGTCATACCCTTTGGCAAAAACAATGTGCCCACAAATTACCACATAGGCGGAAACCCATTAAGTACAGAGAAAGTTATTAGGGACCTGGGGACCCAAGTTGAAAGCAATCTCTCCTTTGAAAACCACATTGCCAAAGTGGTTAGAAAGACCTTCTACATAGCCCACCCCATCACGAAGGGTTTCACATCTAGATCAAGAGAGGTAATCGTGCCCCTTTATTCATCCCTCATCAGGCTCATCATAGAATACAATGCCCCTTTTGGGATGTACCTTACCCGACACCTGCAGCAATTAGAAAGACCCCAAAAGTATCTCACCAAGAGGATCAAGGGTCTCAAACAGATGCCATATGCTGCTCGGTTGAAAAACTCCAGCTCTACTCAGTTGCATGCCGCCTACTTCGAGGCGATCTATGCCTGACATACAAAGCTATGTCAAATCCAGAATTAATGGACATGCTCCAGCTCAGGAAATCTAAATCCCTTAGAGCCACATGCTCGAGGGACTTGAACCTCAGCACAGAAATAAATAGAACTTGCTGGAGGGACAGGTTCATAACCCAGATGCTCCCTTCGCTCTGGAATAGAATTCCAGTTCATGTGAGGCAGAGCACCTCACTGAATCTCTTCAAGAAGAATCTCGATAAGTTGATGGGAGATCGTAGGTTTGTCCCAGGGATTACGCCCGTGTCACTATTAGACAGAGGCACAGTAAACTAAACCTTAAAAAGGGCACAGTATACTCAAATCAAGGGGTGGCGTAAGCCATACAGAATCGGGCTAGGCTTATAATTGCCCAAGGGCAGATAGCCTAGTACGAACCTATGAACCTATATATATGTGTGTGTGTGTGTGTGTGTGTGTGTGTGTGTGTGTATAAAATGTTTGAGAGACCTTTAATTGAAAATGAAGTGTTATAGCATGCTATGTCAACAATTAATGTCATAATTTGGTAGAGATTTTAGATTACATGTCATTGTCCCTCAATCTGGCTTTTTTTTTTTTTTTTTGAGTGATACTGCCTAGGACAAGTAATACACATAATTAGTACATGTAATATAATTTTACATTAGGGATTCTCAATCATTTTTTTACCTTAAGCTTTCTGTAAAGGTACTCATCTTGTACTTGCGGTATAGTTTTTACTGCAGTAACTATATAGTACCCCCTTATTATTGGCAAAGTGTAATTTCCTATGAAAGGTCATTATGTACAGTCACGTATTGAAACAATAGCCACCCGAGCTGAAGATATGACTGATGTGCCACCTGAAATAGTGGAATGTGTTTACACAAATGTAAAGTCTGAAAGAATGAGCGATATGTTAAATATTAATGGTTATCTATATATATCTGAAAGCAGGGGCGGCTCATGCTATCAGACTGCAGGACTGTAGCCCCCCCTCCAGCTATAAAATGAAAGAAAATGAATTTTAAAAATAAAATAATTAGTGAAGTCCCGGAACTCAAACTGCTCATGTGTGCTCAGCAAGTTCCTGGTTTCTGCAAATCCGGACTGCTGTTAAACCAGTCCGGATTATGAAGCGAAGGCATCAGTGTAGAGATGCACAGAAGTCTATACGGTTTGTAACCACATAGACTGGAAGGAGATCAGACTGCTACATCCGCAGTCATGTATGACATGGATAGCTACTGATTGGCTCTCACTGCAAGAGAAGGGAATTTGCATTTATTACAAGTGAGGGATGTCTCCAGGAATGAAGCTGCAAGGGAATATACAGGTACTGTGTGTGAATGAAGCTGCAAGGGAATATGCTGTGTGTGTGTGTGTGTGTGTGTGTGTGTGTGTGTGTGTGTGTGTGTGTGTGTGTGTGTGTGTGTGTGAAATGCCTCAATTAAATATACCTGGTGGCTAGAGTTACTCAGGCTCAAAACCTGTACCTTAGGTACAGGTAAGCAAGAGCCTGGATTCCCTATCCACCACCACTTGTGAAAACTGCCCAGATTTTTGCCTCATGTTTTTGTTCTGTTCTATTTATCATAAAATCTGTGGTTTTATGGATTTTTGTAATCAGTGAAGGATTGAATTCACTAAATAATGACAGGCATTTGAATTTCAGATTTCATATTCTCCAGAAAATACATGGTAACACAAAACCTTTTATTCTAGCAATTTTCTAAGTTTATAAGATCAATATTTGAAATTTGTCCCTATTTTTGGGGCTGAATTCCCCCCATTATTGGCTTTGTCCATGTTTTTTGTGCTAAGAGGTTGAGAGGTATGGTGAGAACTGAATTCACTAAATGATAGCCATTTGAGTTTCAGTCTTCCTGCCTTTCAAGTAACAGCTGATTTGGCATAGTGGTATGTTGCTCTGACTGTAGTGCACAGGGTCCTGTGTTCAAGACTTGACAGTGAAACACGTGGTGGTAACACAACATTTTAGTCTAGAAACTTTCCATGATTATACAAGCAATGTTTAAATGTGTCCCCGTTTTTTGGGCTTTTGTCCCCCCCAAATAAATGTTGGCTTTTTCCAGATTTCTTGTGCTGAAAAGTTGAGAGATACAGTTGAGTGTCGAGTGGATTTTACAAGTAGCTGACAGCTTTAGGGGAAGCAAAGTTTAGTGCTGCTTATGCTGAGTCTGCCTGCATTGTTAATATCATAATAGGCTGAATACTTGCTTTTGATGCAGAAGGCTGTGGGTTCTACTCCCACAGTATGTAGCTGCATTGCTGATACTGTACTGTGTTATACTTTTAAAGGGGATAGATGCTGCGGTCCTGAAAATGTCCTCTTTGGAGGAGATACCTAGTAACTATGAACCTGTTATCAGTTTGCCATCCAATCCCTATTGCAATATTACTAGCTTATTATTTTTTTAATGTAACATAGGTAATTTATTCCTCAAGGGCAACAGGCACTTTATTTGTAGATGAAACAAAATATAAAGTTATTTGCTAACAGCAACCTCTTCATTAGTTACAGATCTCTTTAATGTGGAATTATTAGATGACTTTTACTTCTGCAGAGATTGTGCATATTTACTGATACTGGTGGACTGTAGAAGTTTGAGTAGACTTTTATGATGGAAATGTTCTGAGCTGGGCAGTTTTGTTATTACTGGTACATGCATTTTGTTTCATTGTTTACTGCAAAAATGTTCCAAACAATAACTTTAAAATGCCCCCTAACAACTGTACTATACAAGGAATAGAATTTAATACATTCAGGAAGGTGTTTATTGATCATCTGATCAGCTCATGAATGCCCCTTCCCAGTTCTTGGTTGGATGTGTTCAATTAGGAAACAGTTAAATCAACTATCTACAAGTACAAACTTTTTTTGTTACTGAATATTTTCACTGATTGAGTCTGAATGCTACTGAAAGTGATGAAGCCAGATTGAAGCAATCACTTCCCTGAGATCTTCATTTTTTATTGTCCACACCTAGGGAGATAAGTCCATCGTGTAGGATTTCTACCTCACAATTCTCCTGGCTGAACTATACCTCTCAACTGTCCCGATTTTCACAGAATGAACATATTTTTGCTTCTTATTTTTGGTTTGTTCCTCATAAAATATGTGGTTTTCTGGCAAATCATTTAGGAATGAAGTTACCAAATAATGACAGACATTGAGTTTCAGACTTCATACCCTTCAGAAAAATGCATGCTAAAGCCAGACCTGTTCTTCTAGCAACTGTCAAGAGCAATTTTTAGTACTGTTGTTTGTTCCCCCAATATATTTGGCCTTGTCCAGATTTCCTGTGATAAGAGGTTGAGAGGTACATGCAAACAAATCACTTTATAGAATTAGGTATATCCAAACCTCTCAACTGTCCCTGATTTTGTCTCAAAATGTTGCTCTCCCCCCTAATACTCCCTCCGTAAAATGGCAATTTTGGAAGAAATGTGGAGGGTTTACAATTAATAAATAATTGCAATAATCAGAGGTACAGATTACTTTTATTTCAGAAATGCATGTAGATTCTCTTGTTTTGTCAGCTGCTCAATTTAACAGTACTAATATTTAAAAAAGTGCCCCTTCTTTGACAGGTTCCCAGCTGTATTGTGTGGCTATTTTATATTTTTGCATCACATTTTTGGTCCATTTTTCATAAAATTGTGGTTTTCTGGCAAATTTGTGGCAAATCATTAAAGATTAAAGTTAGAAAATAATGACAGACATTTTAGTTTCAGATTTCATATCATTCAGAAAATGCATACTAATGCAAGACCTACTATTCTATTATCTTTCTAAGTTTATAAGAGCAATATTTAAAAATTGTCCTTATTTTTGGGTCTTTGTCCCACTTCTATATATGGCTTTTTCCAGATTTCTTGCTCTGAGGTTAAGAGGTATGACAAGTGTGTCAGGGCCATCACCGTTAGCCAGATACATTTCAAATTATGACATACTTTTTGTACCCCACTCCCTATGTAGTGACTCTGGATGTGTCCAAGCAAGGCAAGGAGCAGCTATGCAGTGTAAGTGTGCAGAGTATCCCCCATCCAAGGTAGACACAACTACTACAGTGGCTTTTCATCTGTCCTTGATGTTTTGGCTTTCTGTCATATTTTTATACTGTACAAGTTCAAACTCACTATGCTATTCCTCCATCATGGAAATATTCTCTTATTTCCCCCATTCTAAAAGAAGGCACAGATTAACTTTCACTGCTCATCTTATAGATCAATTGCACTTTTTAATGTAAACCACAAATTATTTATGACTATTTTCACAGACAGGGTAAACGTTTTTATTTATTCCTTGATCAATGATGATCAAACTGGCTTTATCCCCAGTAGATATACCCAATACAAAAATGTTAAAATTAATACATTTTATGAAGTATAATAAAAGAAACAATCTTTATTAGTCTTGACATAGAAAAGGCTTGCAGTTCTTTAAACTGGGCTTATTTATTTGAAGTATTAAATTGTTATGGTTTTCAAGATCATTTTATCAACCTAATAAAACAGATCTATAAAGATAACATTCTTACATCTGATCCAATAATAATTAAAAAGAGGTACTAACAAGGTTATCCAATGTCTCCTCTAATTGCTATAACAATTGAGATTCTGGCAATTCAAATTCAATCTAAGCAAAAGGTTCAATGAATAAAAATTGGTGATAAATATGAACCTAAATTATTGTTTTTTTTAATAACATTATGCTATCACTAATTATCTCAGTCATCTCACAAAACTTTGGAACAATATCATGTCTAATATTTGATAACCATGAATCAAAATTTCTTATTCTAAACAAACAAACTGATTTATTTTTTTCTTCGATTAATTTTGCTCAAGAAATCCAGGATCTTTTATAGCTTGGCATTTCCCTTTAACATACTTGTGATGAAATAACAACTGAAAACTGCATAAACATTCTTAATAATATTTCTAAGTTGAGAGACTGTTGGAACACACTATTTCTTTTTTTCTTTTGAAGACAGATGCCATTGACAGAAATTGCCATTTTGCCAAAAATCTTATGCATTACTCAAGCAATCTCTCTCTCTACCCATATAAAACTTATCTAAAAATGTCAATAAAATGTTTATCTGGTACCATACAAAACAAGAATTACCCACTTTCATCATATCAGATCTTAGAGAAGAGTTAGCATCAAATTACCTAATCTTGATACTTGTGCAAAAGCAGCCTTAAGTAATCATAAACTGGATTGAGTCTGATTACTCTGCTAATTGGAAAAGGTTACATATGCAACTATTTAATGAAACAGATGAAGATTTCTAGTGCTTATCATGAATTTACATCTAATTATTTATGGTTAGTCCTCTGTAATTATTTTCAATACATTATCTCCTTCACAATCTAAGTATGTTAACTCAATTCAAAACGTATTATTTATAGTCACACTGATTTAAAGTTTTTGGTTTACTCTGCTAACTCCCTTTATATCCACTAAAGGTGTATTAGAAGGAGCTTATACTTAATTATTTTTGGAAATGTAAATATTTCTATGGATGGTATAATTATTTTAATAATAATTCCTTAAAATCCACAAAAGAGATATTATCAAGGTTTAATTTAGAATTAACAGATTGGTTGCTAACAGACGAAATCAAGAATTTGCAAAGAAAAGGTGTTATGAAGCAATTCATGGTCAGCGTTCTGCCTGTAGGAACACTGACAGAAATCATTTGGCTAAGAAAAGGAATTATTCTTTTCTGATGTATTTTAGGACCAGGATAACTCTGTCATTATTATGGACTATATCATGATATGAATTATACATTCAAAATCATCTAATCACTGCATGTAAATTAAGAGTTTTTTTGTGATATTACAAAAAATTAGGCAATAACCCATGACTGGGTGTGGGTAATACTGGATTTACTCACAGTTCACTCTCGTGATCAAACAATGCCAACCATGGGTATATCCAGCATGGCCCACACTCAGGAGTGGGTTATTGCTATTATACACCATTATTATTTAAGAAAGAAATTGCTTACCTTTCTTAAATAATATCTTTATACAACAGAGCTGTAGTGTTCCTTCATGTTTT
Source organism: Protopterus annectens (assembly GCF_019279795.1). NCBI lineage: Eukaryota > Metazoa > Chordata > Ceratodontiformes > Protopteridae > Protopterus > Protopterus annectens. Next base: position 128,348,075 of record NC_056742.1, on the reverse strand, counting down.
TCCGCCTTTTCTGATATACTGTGAATGAGTATGGGACATACATTCCCACACTTGCACAATGCATTAGTGCTGTTCAAGAGAAGCAATGGAGAAAATAATTTTTTTTTACTTCTATGCTTGGTGCAAGAAACCTGGACAAAGCCCAACACAATGGGGGGTGGGGGACAAAGGTCCAAAAATAGGGACAGATTGTACTTATTTATTTATTTTATTTATTTACATTTGTTTACCAGGAAATTCTGACTGGATGCAGGTCCTTTTTCAGCAGATGCCTGGGGAGAAAAGCTCTATATCATGTACAAAAAAATAGAGATACAAAGTTGCAGCAGTAGTAAACAACATTATTGGTTGTTGGCTTTAATACAGTAACAAGATATAGATTATCAACAGTATATACAGTAAATGTTGCAAGTTAAGATAGTTTCTTGTCATTTATAATATTAGTAACAAAGTAGTCAGACAAGATTTTAAAGTATGTAAAGACAACTAGCTAATTCTGACTGTGGTTAGTAGTGGTGGTAGTACAGTTGGGTAAGAGTCAAGGTGGGGGTAGGTAAGGGTGGGGGTGTTAGTCTGGATTAGAACAAGGACAAAGCCAGTGCAAATTTAAGTAGGATTTGAGCACAGTCTTGAAAAGGCTGCTGGAAGGTAAAGTAGTTATAGAGGGTGGAAGATTGCTCCAAAGTTTAGATATGGTACATGAAAATATGGCTTCTGCTGCTGAGTTTTTGGGTTTGATAACAGTGAGTTGATTTTTGTTGCTTGATCTTAGGGGTCTAGTGGAGTGATAGGGTTGGAGATGGGTTTGAAGGGATGTTACAGGGGTGGTTAATAAGTTTATGAGTGAGGGTGAGTTGATTAAAGTGAAGGAGTTGTGGGAGTTCTAGCCAGTTTAGTTCTTTAAAGGGAGATACAATGATGGCTGTGGTAGGAGGTTCCAGTGGCAAATTTAGCTATTTTGTTGTAACAAGCATCCAGCTTGTGTAGGTCTGTCTGCCTAACATTGGTAAGTATGGGGGATGCATAGAGTAGGGTGGAGATTAGCTGGGAATTGGCTATGGAGATTCTAGCTGCATTAGTTAAAAATCGGTGGCTTCGATATAATGCACCAAGTTTCTTGTGAACCTTTTTTTATTGTGAGTGATATGTGGGTGTCAAATCTAAGTTTGTTGTCTATTTCCACACCTAGTAATTTTGTGTGTTCTGATGGAGAGATGATGGTATTGTCTTTGGTGAGAATGTTGAAGTATGGGGTGTTTTGAGTGGCTTTGGAAGATTGGAAACAGGAGACGTTTTGTCATACTTGGGTTGAGTAGGAGCTGAGCATTGGATAGCCAGCTTTCTACAGAAGAGAATGATTCCTGTGTGATTTGTTGTAGTTCTGGTAGAGTTGTGGCAGATGCTTGTGTGGTGGCATTATGTAGGTTGTTACTGAAAAGTGAGAAGAGCAGAAGGCCGATAGACCCTTGAGGAATTTCAAGAGTAACTGGGAGGTGAGGTGGTAGGTTATCATCCCAGAGTACTGATTGCTGGCATCCACGTAGATAGCTGTGGAATCAGTTGCAGGCTGATTATGAGAAGGAGAGGTTGGGGAGAGTAGAGAGTAGTAGCTCATGAGATACCATGTCAAAGGTCTTTAAGATAGCTAGAAATACGGCAGTAGAGATGAGGCCATTGTTTTTGTGATGAAGTACAGTGTTGGTGAAGGAGAGCAGAGCGGAGGTAGTGCTGTGATATGGCCTGAAACCATGTTGGGTTTTGGAGAAGAGATTATTAGCTAGGATGTACTTGGAGACATGGGTGTTATGGAATGGTTGATTAGAATTGAAATTGGGTAGGCTAGTGTATCAGCTGCAATTTTCAAGTATTCAGAGGGGAGGTTGTCAGCTGCAAGTTTGGTGGGTTTAAGTTTTGACAATAGTCTTTTTATGTTGGAGGTAGGTACTGAGGTGAAGAAGAAAATAGAAGTAGGGGTTTAGGGTTCGGAGTTGGGGCGGCTAATGTAGGGAAGTGCTGTTTGTTTAGAGATGTTACAGTTTCAGTGAAGTGTTTGTTGAATGATTCAGCAATACTGCTGAAGGAGGAGGGAATGAACAGCTGGGGGGGTATCAACCTTCCCTGGGTGGAGGATAGTGTTAATAGTGGACCAGAATTGCTTAGGATTGTGGTTGGTAGAGTTTAGGGTGGATTTATAGAAGAGGGATTTGTCTAATTTTATTTGCTTTTTGGCTTTATTGTACAGTTCAAGGAAGGATTGCATATCTGAGTTATTTTTTGTTAGTCGCCAGTGCTCCCAGGCCTTATCTCTGGATTTCATTAGGGTTTTGGTGGTCTTTTGCAACCATGTGGCATGCCTGGATCTGACTTTGGCATTTTTTACAGGAGCATGGGTGTTTCAGATGGAGAGGAAGGTAATGTTGAAGAAGTGGACAGCCTCATCTAGGTTGAGATATTTTAGTGGTGACCAGTTAATTTTTGCAGGGAGGAGATATAGTTGGGGTTGAAGTTGGACTTGTTCTGTATTTTCCTGTGGATAATGGTCTTGAGACTGTTTGTGTGGTGCCGAATTAGGAAAGTGGGGGTGTGGTCACCAAGACTGTCAGGTAAGCAGCCTGCTAGGTAAGAGTGAGGGGCTTTGTTAACTAGGATCCAGTCAAGTAAGCTATGATTGTTAGGGTTTTTGTTAATTTGGGTAGGGGATTGGATGAATTGAGTGAACCCATGGAGATTTAGGTGAATGGTAGGGAGATTATTATTATAGGATAGCCAGTTGATGTTAAAGTCACCGAGAATGATGGTTTCCTGGGGTAGAGATAGACTAGCTCAGCTCAAGAGATTTTCTAGGGGGTAATATTTTACCCTGGTGGGAAATAGCATCCTATGATATTGATTGTTTTGTTTGGGTTTAATTTGAGATTGGCATAAAGGATTTCTTTATTGTTGTAGTGAGGGACAGATGTGTTCAGGAGTTGGATATTGAGGTGGTACTTAAATATTAATGCTACACCACCTCCTTTTTTGGACAATCTGTCTATGCGAAGGATGTTGTATTCAGGTGGGAGTATTTCCTCACTTTTGATGTGAGGTTTGAGCTAGGTTTCAGTTAGGAAGAGAATATCTGGGGAATATATGCTTATACTGGCATGTAGATCTTGGATTTTATTGCATATGTTTCTTTTTTTTTTTTAAATCTTTATTTTTTATTGATAATTTGTCAAATATTACATGAAATCAAAAAAAGAAAATGATATATATACAATTGTAAAACCTATAAACTTTAAAAAGTTTATATATCTATATACATTGGTGTCTGTTAAGAAGAAAGCTATAATAAGTTTAAAGTGTAACATGAAGAATGATATACAAGTTCATATATCTTTGTCAATTTTCTCAATTATTTCTAGTATTTTCATCCAAGAGTTGTATAAGGATGTAGGTCTGGTAGTTCTGTTCTTCAGTGTAGATATTTCCATTTGTCCAACTGTTCTAGCTAAATTTTTAAATTCATTAAATGTAGGAGGAGTCTCACTTTTTCAGTGAATGGTGATGATTTTGCGAGCTGCTGCCATTAAAGTCCATAAGATTTTAAAATCTTTTTTTGGCACACAATCCGGAACAGGAGAGTTGAATAAAATCATAAATTTTGATAATTGATAATTATCATTAAAAACAGTCTGAAAAAAATAATGAATATTATTCTAATACAAAGTAAGACAGTTACATTTATGAAAAATGTGTTGCCAGTCAGCTCTTGTTTTAGTCTGACATCTCCAACATAGATCTTCACTAGCATACATCTTAGATACTTTATGTGGTGTATAAAAACTTCTATTCAAAAATCTCCAAGTGAATAACTGCAAGTTTATTGATAATGATGACTTCTTAGATTTTAAAACAATGTTTTTTCCTTTTCTTTAGGAGGGTGATTGCTTATCTGTGTATAATAATTCCATTAGGTGTCTGTTTGGTATATTTTTGTTGTTTTAATTATTTTGTAAATTTTAGATAGATATCCAGCACCTTGATAAGGTTGATTATTAATTATAATAATATATTCAATAAACTTTGGGACAGTATGTCTAACTCTATCTTGCATTTGTCCAATTCTATTTATAAGGTATTGCCTTAGATTTTGCAGAAGTAGCCATGAGTCGTTATTTATATTGTATTTTCTGATTATCTGATCTTTAGTTAATATTTTGACTTGTTCTACCAGCTGATGCCAGTAGCATATTGAGCTTATCTTGAGGATATTGATTTTCTGAATTTGGAATGTATCAAGGATAGTGGGTGTGAAAGCTATATGAAAGGTCAGAAAGAACCATGAATTAATATTTGGTACTTTGCTTATGTATGTTTTAAATGTTGTTAGTGTGATATTCATATATTTGGATGGGAGTTTATTATTTTTATTTTTATCTTCTAGATAATCATTTAACATCCAAACTAAAGGAAATGTTATTATAGTTAAATGATCTGATATGTTGTTATGATTAAGTTCAATATAGACCTGTTCATGTAATTGTTTCCATATAGGTTTGTAGTGATCATTTAACCATAGGGTTATATTTTTAACAACAGAGGACATAATATATATATCTCAATATCAGGTAAATTGATTCCTCCATCTTCCCAATCTGGTAAGTGTTTATTTAAGGCAATTTGGGGTTTGTTTGGGAACCATAAAAACTTTAATATTAGTTTATTATATCTCTGAGTGATATACTTGGGTGGCGGCAGTGAAAAACTTTGTATTAGATATAATACTTTAAGAAAAATAATTGATTTAATGAGATATAATCTATCTCCCATTGTAAATAATATAGTTAGATATTGCTTGTTCTATTTTATCAAGCATTTTATTATAATTATATATAAGTGAGTCAGGTAAGTGTTCAAGTAGATCTATGCCTAAATATACTATTTTATCTTCTGCTATGTATTTGGAATATTTTTTGTTTATATGTTTCTTTTTAGTATTACATGACATAATTTTTATTTTGTTTTCATTGAACTGTAAACCTGAGATAGTTTGAAAATGATTTGTTTCCTTAAACAAAGCTTGTAAAAATGCATTGGTGTCTGTTAGGGTAAGAAGTATATCATCTGCAAATAGCTGTAGCTTAAGAGATAAAGTTTTGTTGATGCAGATGCCTTTAATATTACTATTTGATCTGATCTGATTTGCAAATGGTTCTATAAGTAATGCAAATAACAGTGGTGATAAGGTACAGCCTTGTTTAGTTCCTTTTTTGATTTCTATGAGACCAGATCTATATGAACCCAATTTAACATATGCTATGGAATCTTTATATAGTGACTGGATAAGGGCAATAAAGGATGTAGGAAAATTATATTCTTTTAGGAGTAGCATAAGGAAATTCCAGTTAACAGAATCAAATGCTTTATTAATATCTAAGGATATTATGTTTAAATCTAAGTTTGCATGTTTACTATAATCTATCAATGACAGAATTCTTTTAAGATTATCGTATGAATTTCTTCCTTTAATAAATCCTGTCTGGTCATCATGAATTAGCATGGGAAGAAAGTGTTTAGTCCTGTCAGCATATATTGCCATGAACATTTTATAATCGATATTTAATAAGGATATTGGTCTATACGACAAACATTGTTTCTCATCTTTGTCTGATTTAATTATTGGTGATAACAATGAGTATTTCCATGAAGGTGGTATAATTATATCTTCATTAACTATGGAGTATACTTTTAAGAATAAAGATATAGCTTGATTAGGTATTACTTTATACATTTCTGGTATTATGTTATCTGGGCCAGGTGCTTTATTTAGTTTAAGTTTTTTTAATCTGTGATCTTAATTCTGTCATAGTAATTGGTTTACTTATAGTATCAATTTGTTCCTGTGTTACTCTAGTAAGAATTTTGTTTTTAAGATAATTTTTTATATCTTTGCCAGGTTTTCCCTGAATGTTTGAGAGGTTATCATTGTTATATTGTAATCTAAATGCTTCTAATATACCATTTAGGTCTGTGGCTTTTTTCCTCGTATTATGGATATATAATTCTTTTATTTGCCTCGATTTTATTTATTTTTTTTTGTTCTATTAGCTAGTTGTCTCTGATGTGCTGGATTTGATGAATAAGAATTCAATTTTATCTTTTCTAGGTTAATCATTGTCTTGTGATGTAAAATTTCTGCATATTTGTTGTTAATTTGTAGTAATTCTTGAATTAAATCTTTATTTCCTTCTTGAATTTCTAATTTTAATTTATCAGCTTTCTTTTGTAATTCTAGCATGTCTTTATTCCATATTTTTCTTTTATTTATATACCAGGATAGTACTTTTCCATATATATATATATATATATATATATATATATATATATATATATAATTTTAAGGAGTCCCAGATGTATATTTCTGAGATGTTTTCCGTGGAATTTAGTTCAAGGAAAGTTTTTATTTCACCTTCAAAAAATTCTTTAAAGTCTGTTAATTTTGTAACATATGAAGGTATTCTTGTAATGGGATTATTATTTATATGCATAAGGTCCATTTCAAAAACTAGAGCATTATGATCTGATAATAGACAATTTATTATTTTGACATTACTTATTTTTGTTGCTAAATCATTGGATATGTATATCCTATCAATTCTTGAACTAGTCTTATAACTATGAGAGTAAAAAGTATAAATTAATGAGTCTGGATCAGCAAATTCTTTTATATCTTTTATGGAGATTGCATCTATAAATTTTATAAGTGTCTTTGATATAGATAACTTTCTTCTCTTACTTTTTGAATCTGTATCTTTGTCATCTGTTACACAGCTGAAGTCACCTGCCATTATTAGACTACCTTTAGTTAAATGTAATATTTCTTCAAAATGATGTTTTACTGTTTCTACACCAAGTCCTGGTATCCAATATAGGTTAACTAAAGTGTACATTTTCCTATTCAACTCTATATTCACTAAGCAAAACATACCAGATGTGTCTTGAAAAGTGTTATTTATTTTGGGAGAAATAGTTGTATTATGCATTAGTATGGCTACTCCTCTCGTCTTTTGTTTATATTGAGAACTTACTAATACTGTGTTGTTATTAATATTGAGATTGTTTATATCTTTATCTAGTAGATGCGTCTCCTGAAGAAATACTATTTGCGGATTGTGTAGATTTATGTATTTATATAGACTCCTCCTTTTGATATTATTATTATTCAGTCCATTGATATTTATAGACAGATATTTCATGTGTTGGTTTATGTTTGATTTGTATGACAGTAAATATACATAGTTTTAACTCTTGGCTTACACTATATGTATAATTTACACTATTCTTTATATGGAAGTTCTGCTTATCTTCTGTAGACACCAAAACAGTATAAGGAAACAATGAAACTTCTAAATTAACTAATTCTAATTGGTTACACCTTTTCCTATCTCTATGAGGTAATGTACCTCTTTGCATGAGTAACATAAGTACCCACACAAACTTCTAAAGCTGTGAATAGTAGACTAATGTCTCTTAACCTCATAACTTAGTATGTCACTGTTTACATATATCAAAGAGTTAATATGATCAGCTAATAGATAATTATATGCAATTTTGTAAGTATTAATATTTATACATCAATAACATGCTTATACTAGTTTAATCTTACTTATAGAGTTTCTTATAATCAAGGTTCCAAAAACAATTTTTCAATTACATTTAACAAAATTTGTTTCATCTTAGTACAACATTTCACATATCAGTCCAACATGACACAGTTGCTTTAATTCACACTGCTAAGACACCAATACCTTGTCGATTAGATATTATGGTTAAAATTCTCATATTATTTATGTTCTTTTTACATTGTAGTTTCATTAGACTCATAATTTGTTTAAGGTAATTTTTCACATCTAGAGTCTGTATCATGTAATATCTGTGCTATAAGAATATTATCTGTTCTATAGCTATATGAGTATTTCCCATTTTCTTACTCACATTTAATGAAATAATTAGATTTATTATCACTTAACTTTTGAGAAAGTAGTTATTCAAGTCATATTCCAGAACTCTTTACAAAATTTGTGTCAACTTATATGACAATATATATACATATATACATTTATATATACTTGCATATACATGTAATGGTCTTTACACATCTTAAGGTTCAAAAATACTCAAATAAAATGCACTGGAGAGATAGGTTCCTGACCAAGAAAGTGGCCAGACTCTGAAAAAGAACCTTAATGATTGGATGGGAGAGAGAAAAGCACCCCGGGGATCAAACCGGCCACCTTACCAAACAAGAGTCCAGGTAAGCAAATAATGTGGAAATAAATAGCCAGGAAATTATTATGATTAGGCTTATATAAGCCCTAGGGTTGATATTCCAGCACCAACATATGAACCTATGTAATTATTTATGATTCCTGTTGTATATATGTAATATTCTAGTATTGGAAATTCTTAATATTAATCTCTATATCTACTTATACAATAGTGTCTTACTACATATCTAATAATATTTAACTTTTTTCTAACAATAACTATGTGTAAGTTGCTATTTCTGTTAGTATATAAAGTAGCTATTAGAAAAGTTTTAGTGTCTGTTTGCTAAATCTAATCATGTTTTATGTGCTTAATACTGTAATTATGTATGTATCATAACTTCTCTTATGTCTTTTATTTGTTAGTTTCGTAATTCAGGTGTACTAGCACTTTAAGAAGTGCTCATTTTGGGATTTACTTCCTTGACTTTTAATGCTGCAATTATGTTTTATTTAAGGGACATTATACGCAAGCACAAAGTGCTCGCAATGAGAAATTAAACATTTAGGTGTTGCTTGTGTGTGTATTTAATGCTGCTGTCTTGTGGACGGGGCAGGAAAAGTAGTGAAGACTTTTCTTAATGTTCAAGGCATCGCTCGTGGTAATATTTTTAATTGTGTAGTTTTATCGGGGCATATTTCATGACATATCCTAATAAAACAAACAGCACCTAGTGCGTTACTGCATATAAAAGATTCAATATGACATTCTAGTAGAGTAAAATAAATTACTGTAATAGTATACAAGGGCTTAATCTCTTAACTAACAACAACCATCCAGTACAACTCAATCATCTTCCTTATACATATCCCTTTTCTCCTTGTAGTTGGATAATTTTTAGAAGAAGGGAGTGCTTATGTTGGATGATAATATAATGGATATTGTTAGTGACACACCTAAATTCATTTTTAAAAATAAAAAGAACCTCAAACAGATACTTTGTCATACAAGAAAGGGGAAAGAATATGATATTGCTGGTGTAGAGGATGTACATTTAGGGACGAGACCTTGTAACAGATGTAATCAATGTGCATACATTGGTAGTACAAATGTATTTGTACATCCTGTCACCAACCACGTCCATTTGTTAAAAGAATCAGCAAACTGTGAAACGAATAATGTGATTTATTTAGCTCGCTGTATGGAATGCAATACATTCTATATAGGAAAAACGAATAGAAAATTAAAAGAAAGAATCAGGGAACACATTTATTATATTAAACTAAAAGATGAACGTAGTGCGTTAGCTAAACATATTATTAATACTGATTCTCATCACCACTTTAAGTTCACAGTTTTACAAATTATTAGTGTGACTGCTCGAGGTGGTAATATTCGCAATTATACAGAATGTATTGAAATGAAATGGATCATTAAATTTAGAGTTGACAAATTACCAGGCATCAATGATAAAATTCCATTAAAGCCTGTTTTGAGTAATAGAAGGCTGCAACCTAAAAATAAATGAGTTGAAATGTGAATTTATAAGTTTTTATATATATATTTTTTTATATGTATATATATATATATATATATATATATATATATATATATATATATATATATATATATATATATATATATATATATATATATATATACATATTTATGTTTTTACATATGAAATGATCTGAATGGTCCATGAATTTGATTGCAATATTAATTACATATGTTTTTACTATTTTTATATATTTTTATATGAGTTTGTATGCTGTTTTTAAGTCTACACAATTTATAGTTTGAATTGCCTTTGATGAATTGTATGCTTATTCTATTATTGTGAAGTTTTTTCTTATCTGTTTAGTCATTTTTAATATTTTTATGTATTAATGTGTAGACAGGATGTGATGTAATGAATTTTAATGAGCAAAAAGTATTTAAAGTTGAGCAGTTATTTGGTTTACTAAGTCTGATGAAGCCTTAGAGGTGAAAGCACTCACTGTGCACAATAAAATTAATTGAAGTTGAAGCCACGCTTTATATACTCTTTTTGTTTAGAACTTTTATCGTTGTAACTGCTGTTTTGGTGTCCAGAGCTGTGGTGTATCCCATAGATGATCTTTTACATTTTATTGGCTTTGTTACATTTATTCTACATCCTCTGGGGATCATTTTGCCTGCTGAGCTGCCGTCTTTTGGTATTGCTGATTTTGTGTGTAATTTTAAGATGTGCTAGTTTCGGGATTTATTTCCTTTCCTAGTGATATTCCAATTACGTATTATTTAAAGGGTGCCATACACAATCATGAAGTGCTCACAATGAAAAACATAACATTTAGACATTGCCTGCATGAATATTTTAAGCTGCTGTCTCGTGGACGGAGCAGGAAAGTAGTGAAGATTTTTCTTATCTTTCAAGGTATCGCTCGTGATAATATTATTTATTTATTTTTTTTACATAGCTAAAGCACAGTTCAAGCATCTTCAATAAACACATCATTATCTCCCCTTCTAATCAGAAAGCTTTGTTTATGTATGTTAAATACAATAAGAGCCTATGTGGTGCACCGGGATGCGACAACATCATATTTCATACAGCCAGATATGTGCGCACACTCAAGCTGTCTTTCTATCTCAATAAAGTAAATTATTACGACAGCAATAATGAATTAAGTACTTCAACCATGCAAAATATCTAACACAAACTTACCATTCATCAAAAAATGTATTTATCCCCACCGCGCCCCCCCCCACCCTGGTTGGAAAGTTTAGATTAGACATATTATATGAATAAAGCATTCAGAGATTTTATAACAAATTGCTAGTATAGCTAAATATATGGTGGGATGGTTGTATCAGCTTGAATCAAATATCAATTAGCACACATCTTAAATATATCACTCTATGCATTTTGTTTGTTAATGATTAAGTCAGAGATGTAGAGAAAAAAAAACACTGTTATCAGGTTTCAAATATATTTGTATAGCCCTAAGTGATAATGATTAATTTACTTAGGTTATATTTATTCTAAATTAAAGTGAGATAAAATAAATAAAAACTGTACCTGTTATATTACTGTGATTTATGACTGGAAGATTTCCTGTTAGTTTTTATGACATTGTTTAAAGTTTTGTATTACATGTAATATATAAGTTATTTGTCCTTTAGTTTTTTTTTTCTTTTGTTCAACAGTCTTCTAGTTGTTTACTTCTGCATTTCTTTTTGGTGTACTGTTTGTCCAATCCATAGATTCTGCTTGTGTTAAAATGTTATTTGTAGTGAGATACTGTATTGCTGAGTCCACTGTTTCAAATATTTTTATTCCTACTGGAAGGAAAATTCGATGTCTTGCTGGAAACAAAAGATGAGTTTTCAGTTGTTTCTTTTTCAAGATTTTTATTATTGGGATGAATTATTTTCTTTTGAGAACCACTTTTGTAGAGTAGTCATTATCAAATCTAATTAATGCATCATTATATTTAATGGGTGAGTTAGTCCAAGCATTCTTGAGGATGAGTTCCTTGTTTTGCGTGGAGAAGAGTTTTACAGTTATGGATCTTGGCTTGTTTTTGATTAAAGATGCATTCCCTGAAGTTGACAATGACCTGTGTGCACGTTCTATACCATAAGAAAGGGCTTTCGGTAATTTTAATACATTTGGGATCCAGGTAGTAAGAAAGTTTATTATATTATCTCCTTCTGCTTTTTCTGGCAGACCATATATTCGGATATTATTTCTTCTCATTCTGTTTTCCATATCATCTATTTTCTCCAAAAGCTGTGTATTTTGCTGCAGTAAAAATTCAGTTTTTTGTTGTTCTTGTAGGAGTCTGGAATCAATGTCATTTAATGACTGTTCTATGACTGAAATTTGACCTTTCTGTTGTGTGAACATTTCCTGAAGCTGTTCAAGTTGTTGAGAACATTTTTCTTTAAAAGAGTCCAATTTATTATCCATTTTATCTATTTTAGTTGTCAACTCTTGAATATTTAAAATAAGTGAATGTAAATCTTTTTTGAATGTTGGGTCCTGAGGTGGATTTCTGAGATGGCTCATTCTGAGTAGCTGATGCTGCTGTTGATTTTTTAGTATTTAATTTGACAGGAATTTTCCAATGAAAGTTGATAAAAATTATTCTGATGATGTCTCTGGATATTACAAAGTAGTTAGTAGTGAAAATATCCTCTTATCGTTCTTTTTTTCTCAAAATTCCTGCCTGAAATATTATTGAGAAAAGAGAGCTGTGAGAAAGTGCTGTTACCAGATCACTATCTTGGCCACACCCCCAAATGTTTATGATGTTTAAGGACATTATAAGTAGGTCTGTTGTTTTTTGTTGGCTATGATTTGAGTTATGGGGGGAGGGTTGCTTGGACTAGGGTTTGTGGTTGGATTGGATTTCAGAGGACCAGGATTTGGATGGATGTCTCCAGCGAGGGCTAGTTTATAGAGGGTGTTTAGCATGTGTTTTATATATATAGTAAATTGCTTATGGTATCTTAGGGATATTTTATTTTTGAGTGTGTTAGGTAATGGGGTGTGTGTATTGGGAGGATGTTTTTGGTGGTAGGGGTTGTGTAATTATAGTGTAAATGTTTGAGGGAGGGTGTTGAGAGAGTACAGTGGAAGTTGTTGGGGCATGTGACTGTGGAGCCTTGGTAGGATGTAATGTGAGCTAGAACTATGCAGGTTAGTACTGTCATTATATTAAGTAGTAGCATGATTGTGTTGGATGTGAGGGGAGGGAGTGACTAGTAATGTAGCCTAATTGGTGATAATTAGAGGAGGGGTTAAGGATAAGAATAAATGTAGAGGTACTGGGGGCAGGGAGGAGAGTGAAGTGAGCATAGTGAACGAAGCGGGCTAGAACCCCCCAGGTTAAAGATTGCAGGGTAAGTGTCTAAATAGCCAAATTGTTCGGAGTTATTAGTATCTAGTAGGGAAGTGCAGTTTTGGAATGGAAGGAAGACTGCAGGCAGGGGGAAATAGCTAGAGAGAGATAAGGGAGGGCTCAGCGTTGGCCCAATCGAGTGTGTTCACCTTTACAGAAAATTAGGATGACTGGTTAACACATAGACTTTTTTTTTTTTAGATATCCTTGTTATGGCGTTCCCTTTTTGTAGTCCGCTGGTCTGGTGAGCAGGGGCCAAAGGCAGGCAGTAGGGGAAAGAAACTTTTTCTTTAGGTATCCTTGCTGTGGTGTTCCCTTTTTTTAGTCCACTGGTCTGGTGGGCAGGGGCCAAAGGCAGGCAAGAGGGGAAAGAAGTGGTGGACTTGATCAGACACACATGCTCTTATAAAGTTAGAATGTTATGGGAATGAGAAGTTTTGTATTAACATGCATTTTCTAAAGGATCTGAAGCCTAAACCTCATTTTTTTGCCATTATTTAATGACTTCCATCCCCAGTGGCTTGCTTGAAAATTACTATATTTTTTTTAATGAGGAAAAGACCAAATCTACAAGACAAAAAATCTGGACAGTCTGCAAAGATCCAGTTAAGAAGTACGAGAGTCTACCGAGATTTAAGGAGGGACAGTGCATAAATACAAGAAAAATCCTTACTAAGTGGATAAAAAAACTCAGGGGTAACAATAATAGTTTAATTGTGGTGGGATAACTAACAATTACACACTGGTTTAACAAAAATTATTACTGCTTTAAAGTAAGCATGGGTCAATACGGAGTATTGGAGTGTACCAGAAATGAACTGCAACAACAGTTATAATGGTTTTGAAATATTGTCATGTACAATTGTAAAATGTTCAAGAATTATGATAGAAATGCACATTTGATAATTTTGCCTGATAGTATTTCAAGTTTTCATCATGGTTGAAATGCTGTGGGGTAATGAGAGTTAGGGTGAGGAAGACAAAGCTAATGCGATGTGACCCGCTTTGTGGCAAATACAGTTGATTTGTTGTGGAGGAATGGTTAAGTTTAGCTCTGAAGGTGGGAGAGAGGAATTCAAAGATTTTAGAAGCAAAGATAAAGAAAGAGTGCTTGATGCAGTGTAGCCTGGACTGTGAGGAGTTGTTTGGAAGAAGCACCTGAGAGGTGTGTGTGTGTGTGTGTGTGTGTGTGTGTGTGTGTGTGTGTGTGTGTGTGTGTGTGTGTGTGTGTGTGTGTGTACATGTGCATGCTTAGAATAAAGTTTGACAGCAGGTGTTGAGAATAAGTTAAGCAACAGCTAGCAAATAGAGATTAAAACAGCAGTACTTCTACAGTACATTCAAAATAGCATAATACATAATGTCCATGGGTGGAAAGCAATATTTTCTTCTGCACAGATCCAACTGTTTACATCCCTTCCCAAGTGTGGCATTAAATGTGCTGCTTAGACAAGCTATGCACTGATAGGTTCATAATACTGAACATGTAAATGTTCTTGCTACTCATTTAAATTACTAAAACAGTGTTGCACTTCTAATTAACAATATTCTGAAAGCTTATAATTGCACCATACTTGAATATTTTTGCATGCAGTTCAATTGTTTTACTCTGGAAACTGTACCCTGTCGATACAGTTAGCTTTCTGTCATTAACATTATGAGCTGAGCTGAAGTGAAGCAAGGACTCACGACTTTTATACCGTTTAAGCTTTAGCAGACTGCCACTGGATGAAGTAGTTATTTTATGTGAAATAACAAAATGTATCATCTTCCCACAGACCAGGCATCTGCTGACTTGGTAATTGATTTACTGTCATGACTTCTCGACACTGTATGTAGTTTGAATGTTCTTTCTGTTAGAGTGTGGGTTTTCTCCGTGTACTCCAATTTTCACACCTTACAAAAACATCCTAGTTTCTCTCACTCTCTCTCTCTATATTTATATATATATATATTTTTTTTAATGTAAAGTAAAAGCAAAGATATTATATTATGTTATGTTATGTTATATTATATTATATTATGTTATGTTATGTTATATTATGTTATGTTATATTATATTATATTATGTTATGTTATGTTATATTATGTTATGTTATGTTATATTATATTATATTATGTTATGTTATATTATGTTATGTTATATTATATTATGTTATGTTATATTATGTTATCTTATGTTATATTATATTATGTTATGTTATGTTATATTATATTATATTATATTAATCTGCACTGCAATACATTTAATTGAATGCAGAAAAAGAAGATAATAAAACTATCCAGTACACCTTTTAAGGCCCTCAATATTCAAAACTCCCTTCACCCTCTAGCTTCCCTTTTCGCCTTTTCCACCAGACACATGCATTTCTGAAAGCTTCTTTGGATTTTCTCTCCAGCACCAATTCCAGTAACTGATTACTTTGGTCCACAGTTCTCTCTGTTAAAAAGCAGGTTCAGAAAGCCTAGAAGTAGTTAGTTCCCTAAAGTTTGTGTTGTGCACCCCTCCCCCTCTCAGTTTCATGATTAGAATTACCCCCTTCACATCTCCTTGGCATGTTCTTGTGTACCAGCAACAAGACCTCTGACTCTTCATAAGTATTTCTATGTTTGCATAATTACAATTTTTATAACTTTAATGGGCATAAGTTAATAAACACAATGTTCTGTCAATATTTTTTCTGCACGACACATCTTTTGCAAAGGATGCCTTTAAATTAATACAGTTACATTTATTCATATTTCCTGAAAACTCCATTGTAACAAGGTTTTGTATGTGGCTAAGGGCATGTTCTACCCGTACAGCATGTATTTATGCTAATTTATTAAAATTTGGGACACATATCTTTGTCAAGCAAAACACAACACTGTAAGTTCTCCACACAAAGTAAGTTGTAAAGTACAGTATATATTTACGCTCAATTACTGAAACCTGACATCCAGTGAATAAGCTGTACTGCTATATCTAAGGCAATTGCAAACAAGCTAATGTTATCACTCAAGTTAGATACATACATTACAGTAACTTGCTTAAAAGTAAATTGTGTTTTTATGACCTTGCAAATACATAAATGACAAAATTATATATGATTATTTACATATATTATCTTAATAAAGATTTTATAAGAACATCTCATTTATGCTACGTTAAACAATATTTTTTTCTGATATTTAAAACTGCATCCTCTTCGTAAACATAAGTGTGTGTGTGTATATATATATATATATATATATATATATATATATATATATATATAGTCAAAAAAAGAAATTAAAACTAAATGTGCATATTCAGTTGTATGTGAATCAGTTGAACAGCCATAAAACATACAGATTCTATTAGTCACGAGGAATCTGACAATTTGCAATAGGCCTAACAAGATAATTTGGCAATTTAAGAGATCTTGCAATGCAATAAATGTAACTTGGGTAAATGACATGCACATCACACATTAAATTATATGATAACTAAAGATATAAGATGGAGGCACTTCCTGTAACATCTTTTACTTTTAGCCTCCCCTGGGATCTGCAGTATACTGCTGATGCAGTTCTGTTTAATTTAAATATCTTCTGGTCTGTAAAACTACAAATATGTATACACATTTCAGTTACGCAGAACAAGAGCAGTTAAAGGACAGCAGCAAACACTTTGAAGTGGTGATGGCTAAAGCACTAGCACTTCTAGTATCCATTAACCTAGCATTTTGACTATGCTGTTGCATAGAAGTAACCTCTGATATAGAGTGATTCAGAACAGTGTCACCAATTGTCACTTCAAAGTGTTTGCTGCTGCTGTTGTCTTGGTGTTAAATAATTTAAACAGTTTATTTGCATAAAATACTGTCCTTCAGCTGAATCAATGCTAGGCACGCACATGCTTGCAAGCTAGAAAAGAATGCAGGTTGCTGAATCATCTTTCAGAATTTTCCGTTATGCATGGTAGTAGTGCAAATGAAAGAGAAAGCTGAAATGCCAAGATTGGAGGGCTTTGTACTTAATTTTACATTAAAAACACAATGAAAGAGTAAATGAAAAAAAAACTGTAAATACTATAAACTTGAGTACAGGTGATTAATATGGCATCTCATTTCTGAAGAAGATGAGAATGAAAAAAAGAAGACTAAGAGGACCAAAGAACAGTAAGGGAGCCAAAAGGCATACATTGCAAAATATATAACTTATAGCATATATTCTTAGACTGACATAATAAATCTTCTGCAAAGCAAAGAAAATTCCTAGACGCTCCCCTAAATGCCAAGGTGTATGTTGAGTCTCTCTATAAGAAAAAAAGTCATGCAATACACTGTAAGCAGGAAACACACACACACACACACACACACACACACACGTATCACAATATAAGACAAGATATGGCTTAATGTATTATTCTTTTGCTATTAATTTGCAATCAGGTATATAGAATTACTACTATCCTTTATTTAATTAGATCCTATATAAATGTAATATCAAATAGCTAATTTAATAATTATAGCTGCTTGAGCCTTGAGAGAAACAGGCCTGGATCCCCTAGAAAGTCATCTTCTTATCTGAGAAATGCTGCTTTGCAGTATTACAAGAACATGCCAGCATGGCCAAAAAATGAGACATGTTATCACAATTAGCAGAAAGTGATAACTCATACCTACTGATCACACTGCACTCTTCATGCTCCTAATAAGAGAGCTGTAGTTGCTTATTATCCAAAAATGTCAGGATTTTAGTGTGCTGCTTTAGTCTGAAATCCATTTCTTGGACCTAAGATGTACTGTCTCTTCATATGCAATGACTATAATAGCTACTAAACACAGAGTCATACATATGAAAGACATGGGACAAAAACTTAATTTTAACTATAATGAATGCAGAGAAATCTTTTGCAGGCTCACTAATCATCACAATATAATGCTAATGTAAATGATTTATAATATTATTTTTAATTTAATTTATTCTTTTTATAGCTGGTAAAGGATCTAGTTATCATGGACCATTTTTAGTCACAATATGGGACACAACAGCAATAGTAAATACATTGTATATGTAAGCTTGAGCATCAAATCAGTTTGCATGTTTTTGGAGGGAAGAGTGGATGGAAACTGGAATAAATGGAAAAAATCCAGATAGACACAGTAAGAGAATATAAACTCCACATAGACAGTAACCGGAGGCCTGGACTGAGTGCTAGACCCTGGTACTATAAAGTAAATTTATCGATTCACCATGGTACTCCTTTAAATTACCCTGAAGAAATATTGAGGTCTGCAGTACTGCTTATCAATGCCATAACTTCACCAATACAGATATTATAGTCACTCTAGAATTTACATTTTGTATCACTCTTTGCACAAAAAACAAAACAACAAAATAGGTGCTGATCATGGAAATAAGGGTAGAACTTGGCTAGGCTTGGGCCATTAGCCTATTAACTTCCTAAAAATTGAATCATACAGATTTAAAAAAATAAAATCTATTTTTTGCAGAGAGGCAACCCCCCCACACTGCTACTAATTATATACAGCAACTCTGAGATCGCACTACAGTGGGGAAAGGGTATATTCCCGATGCCCACTTTATTGTGATCTTGAGCACAGAAACAGCAGCAAAGTTCAAAAAGTAAATTTTGAAAAGTGCAACCTACTGTTCAAGAGTTCAGAGTTTCAGCACTTGAATGGAACCCATATATATATATATATATATATATATATATATATATATATATATATATATATATATAGGTCCCCTTCAAAACATCTAAAACCCATAATATCTAATTTCATAACATTGAGACCAGAATGCCTAAAACCCAAAACATCTAAAACCCATAACATTGAATTTCATAACATCTAACAGTACAAATCACATGAAAATAAGATCCCCTCCACATATAATGACATATAATGACACCAAACTACCAAACACTTTTTACTACATTTCTGCAGGGGGGCTTGATACAGTGGGGTTAGGAAATTAACTTTTTCCCATTGTAGTGTGATCTTGGAGATGGTATATTTAATTTATGGGGGGGTGCAGGGGGGCTTGCCCCCCTGCAGAAATGTAGTAAAACGTGTTTGGTAGTTTGGTGTCATTATATGTGGAGGGGATCTTATTTTCATGTGATTTGTACTGTTAGATGTTATGAAATTCAATGTTATGGGTTTTAGATGTTTTGGGTTTTAGACATTCTGGTCTCAATGTTATGAAATTAGATATTATGGGTTTTAGATGTTTTGAAGGGGACCTATATATATATATATATATATATATATATATATATATATATATATATATATATATATATATATATATATATATATATATATATATATATACATATATATATATATATATATATATATATATATATATATAGTAGTTTGGTGTTGTTATATGTGGAGGGTTATGTTATTTTCTTGTGATTTGTAGTGTTAGATGTTATGGGTTTTAGATGTTCTGGTCTCAGTGTTATGAAATTAGATGTTATGGGTTTTAGATGTTTCAAAGTAGACCTATATATATATATATATGGGTCTAGGAATATTCACTGAAAGCACATTTCAGTGAAACACATTTGACTGTGCACAATTCACTGAAAACACAATTCACCGAAACACATTTCACTGAAAGTTAGATATGTCCTTTTCCTCACTATAGTGCCACCCTGGAGTTAGAATATGTAGTAAGGAGGGTGTGGGGGACACTGCCTCCCACATTGGGGGGTGTGGGGGGCATAGCTCCCTACTTATTTTAAATATTTTGAACTATACACATGGATACTTGCAATTTCAATAAATGACTCTTCTAAACTTAATATATATCCATACTATATGGGGGGGCTATGCCCCACACCCCCCAATGTGGGGGCGGTGGCCCCCACCCCCCTTTACTATATATACTAACTCCAGGGTCACACTACAGTGGGGAAAAGGCCATATATAACTTTCAGTGAAATGTGTTTCAGTGAATTGAGTTTTCAGTGAATTGTGCTTTCAGTGAAATGTGCTTTTAGTGAATAGTCCTAGACCCATATATATCTATATATATATATATATATATATATATATATATATATATATATAATATATATAGAGAGAGAGGTTCATAGGTTGGTACTGGGCTATCTGCCCGAAGGCATATATTAGCCCAGCCATGTTGTGTGGTATTCACCGCCCCTTTAGTAGTTCCCTAGACCCTTGTACTAGCAGCTAGTACCCTTGGCCACTATCTAGTGGTGCTGTTGGTGTGATCCCCGGTGTGAACTTTCTGTTACCCATCCACTCATCAAGGTTCCTCTTGAAGAATGATAGTGAGGGGCTCTGTCTTATGTAGATCGGGACCCTGTTCCATAGTAAGGGAAGTCTCTGCGAAGGGAATCTATCCCTCCAGCATGTTCTATTCACTGTTGTGTTGAGGTTTATATCCCTAGAGTGTGTAGCTTGAGTAGATTTGGTTTTTCTAAGATGGAGCATGTTCAACAATTCTGGGTTGGACATGGCTCTGTACGTTAGACAGAGATCGCCTCTGAGAAAGTGGTATGCAACAGAGAACAGTCTTAGCTTTTTCAATCGTGCTGCATAGGGCAATTGTTTGAGGCCAGTAATCCTCTTGGTTAGGTACCTTTGTGGTCTCTTCAGCTGCTGGAGATGTCTAGCCAGGTACATTCCAATTGGTGCATTGTACTCAATAATAGGTCTGATGAGGGAAGAGTAGAGGGGCACCATTACATCCTTAGATCTTGATGCGAACCCTTATGTGATCAGATGGGTCACATAGAAGGATTTTCTAACCACTTTGGCAACATGGTTATCAAAGGAAAGCTGACTATCTACTTGGGTCCCTAGAGCCCTTATTTCTTCTTCAGATTTCAGGGGATTACCTCCTATGTTGTAGTTTGTGGGTACTCTGTTTTTTCCAAAGGGGATTACTACACATTTTTTTGCATTTAGCTTGAGACCATGGCTTTGACACCATGCATCAGTCTCATTTAGGCCCTTCTGGAGGATCTCCATGTCGGCTGGAGACTCTATTATAGCACCCAGTTTGCAGTCGTCCGCAAACTTAGTCAGCCACAGCCCTTCCGTGCTTGCCTGTACTTCTGATAAGTATATGCCAAACAGGAGGGGCCCTAGGACAGAGCCCTGAGGCACACCACTCGTTACTGGTCTGGATTCGGACATAGATCCCGCTACTCTTACTTTATGGGATCTGTCTGAGAGCCAGTTTGCAATCCATCTTGTGACGTAAGGGTTTATGGCCAGGCTGGTGAGCTTATCAATAACACCTGAATGGGGAATGGTGCCAAATGCTTTAGCAAGGTCAAGGTAAGCTGTGTGTACCTCCTTTCCCTTATCTATAGCCTGAGTAACTGTCTCAAAGAAATCCACCAGGTTCAGGAGGCATGATCTGCCCTTGACGAAGCCGAACTGTGTGGGGTCCAGCAACTGGAGGTTCCCAATCTCTCCATTTATGAGTTCCATAATGATTCGCTCCATAGCCTTACAGATCAGACTGGTCAGGCTTATTGGTCGGTAGTTCCCAGGATCAGTTGTGGCCCCACCCTTGTGTAGTGGGACCACCATTGACGTGCGCCATTCTATGGGCACATATCCTGTGGAGAGGCTGAGACTGAACAGGGTATTAAGATGCAGGGTTAATTCCTTTTGGAAGCTCGCGTATGACACAGCCTGGGACACCATCTGGTCCCATGGAGGCAGTGTTTTTAGCTTTAGATAGAGCCTTGTTAACCAACGTATCAGTACTAATTGGACTTAGAAGGGTCAGTGTATTTTGTTCCATTTTGTACTAGCTCAGAACAGACCTGAGCATTGCCATTTAGGTTTTTGACATAACCATAGAAGGTCTTATGGTTATCCTTGGCATCCTTGGCAACTTTCTTTTCAAAATTAGCTTTAGTTGACTTGATGAGGGTCCTCAATTTCTTACTAATGCTGATCAGGGATGATTTTTCTACTTTAGATTTGGCCTTTTTTTGTATAAGTCTCCTCCTTTTATTGTAAAGTTTGCTTATGGTCGGGGTCCACCAGACTGGTTTCTTCTTGCTTGAGGAAGGAGTCTTGGTTTAATTTGGGATAGCACGGTCCATGCAATCCTGAAGATGCATATAGAGTGCCTTGGTGTAGGATTCCGCATCCTGGATATCATTATCCTTCTGCAAGGGAATAGTGAAGCTTTCCACTTTGGATGCAAATAGTTTGAAGTTTGCTTTGGAAAGGTTTTTGACTATGGTTTCTTTGATTGGGGGAGGTGGAGGAGTGAGGATGTCCAGGGTTATCAGTTTGTGGTCGGATCTGACAAAAGAGGGGGTGATAACGTGTGTGGTACAATGGGCACCCATATTTGTGATGATTAAATCCAATATGTTGTCCCCTCTAGTAGGGGAACATACTAGTTGTTCAAGGGCATTTGAATTTATAAATTCTATGAATCGCTGAGCATAGGAGTTGGAACATTGGTAGTTCACCCAGTCTATACCAGGGTAGTTGAAATCACCCAAGATTATGGTGTTGGGTAGGACCTTTATATTTTCCAATGTCTCAAGGAATGCAGAGTGAGCATCTTGGGACATGG
>NC_056742.1:128242848-128322848 GCF_019279795.1 Protopterus annectens | reverse complement strand
TCAACCCATTAAGTATTACTAAATACATAATCAAGGTGTTTTACATTTGGTAGCCATAATGAGTTTGGAAGATGTTCACATAGATTAGTAAACTGAAAAAGCTATTATATAACAGTCAGAAATACTGTTGAATGAATTGAGTATCATTACTATGGTAACCCAGGCTGCAGCCAGAAAGGAAGACTATAATTTGGGGAATGTAAGCAAGGAAAACCTAATTAATTAAGATAGTTACTATAGTAGGTACTATTGGTGAAAGTACTGTTATGATCCAGAAAAATTAGAAGGATAGGGCAGATAGTGGGATGTAAGTTGGAAGAGTCCAGATATCATTAAGTATGAAATTAAATGGGCTCTAAAATCCCTTGCTAATAACAGACTGCAGAAAATGATGGCATTACAGTTGAATTGCTTAAAATCTTGCCTATGCATTAGTATTGACTGGAATTTGCCAGCAAACTTCGAAAACACAACAGTGGCCATTTGATTAGAAAATGTCAAATTTATATTCCACTTCCAAAAAAGGGGGCAATGCCAAAGATTTTTCAAATTATCAAAATGCTGCTCTTACTCCACGTTTCAGTTAGGTAATGATCATGTTCCTACAAGCTAGACTCCAGACAATTATAGACCAAAAACTGCCAAATGCAAACATTGATTTCAGAAAGGGTTGAGGCACCAGAGATCAAATTGCCAACCTCTGCTATACAACAGAGAAAGCAAGGGAGTGCCAGAAAAAATATTTGCTTCTGCTTTATTGACTACTCTAATGCGTTAGACTGTTTGAAACATATCAAACTTTCAGAAATTTTTAAAGAAATGGAGATAAGCTGTCACCTTATTTGCCACCTGAAGAATCATAATGCAAAATAAGAAGCAACAGTTAGAGCTAAATATGGAATAACTGAGCATTTCAAATTGGGAAAGGAATATCACAAGTCTGAATATTATTAGCTCACTTATTTAATTTATATGCTGAATAATAATGCAAAATGTTAGGTTACGTAAATCAGATGCTCTATCAAAATTTCTGGGAAAATATTACAACTCACACATACAGATGATACCACTCTGGTATATAACATACGGAAAAGTTGAACAGGCTGTTGATGAAGGTGAAAATAGAAAGCATAAAAGCTAGTTTGCAGCTTAACATGAAAACAAAAACTATTTAAAATGTGTCATCCACCCCATTCTTTAGAAAAACATGGGGAATAAAGGAGATTGTGAGAAATTTCAATTTATTCATTTCAGATATCTTTGCAGGTGCTGATTGCAACCATGAAATAAAAAAAAAATCCTTGCTTCTTGAAAGGAAAGCGAGGGTAAATCTAGAGAAGAGTTTAAAAAGCAAAAGTATCATACTGTCAGGAAATATCCATATGTTGCCAAAGCTATGTTTTTCCTGGTAATAACTTATGGCTATGAGAGAACTGTAAGCAAAATTGTACACCAGAAAATGAATACTTTTGAACTCTGATATTTTGAAACACTTTTGTGAAATCTGTGAACTGCAAGAAAATCAGATTCGTCAATATGTAGGGAAATATGTCCAGACTGTTCATCAACTTTTGCCAAAGACTACCTGCTTATCTAGTAACAGTACAAGGATTTTAAGAATGGTTTCTAGATGAAATAAAGCTTTACCTAGATTCCAATAATAATGGAGAGATTTCAGATATTATCCTATGGGACACTTTAAAGGTAGTGTCACATGATAAAGTCAAAAGTTGGTATATAAATAAAAGGAAAGAGTGGGATAGAAAACTAGTAGACATACAAAAAGAAATTGATCAACTAAAACTAAAACTTACATCAAATGGCAAATCTGCATTAGCTGACATATGTAAACCGAACAAGGAATATCAGGATATCATGCAGCATAAAATATGAATAAATCTGGAAAAAATCAGATTACAATCCTATTCAATTAATCCCAAGAGTATGCATAGGATTGTGATTAGATCTAAATATTTAAATGAAAAAAGTCATATAAAAGAAATGATACACACTAGAAATAATCAGACTATCAAAGTTACAGATCTAAGAAATGTCTTATGTTTTAAAAAAAAATAAATAATAATAATAACTAATCTAAGTGATAAAAATACACACAACTTTCTTGCTAATAACATTCAAAAGAAGCTATCCAAACACAATATTAATAATATAAGCAAGCCCCTTTCCTTTAAAGAATTAAAGGAACAAATAAAAAATCTTAAAACAAAAAAGGAACCAGGGCTAGATGGCCTAATTCCGGAATTTTACAAACTCTTACCTGATAAATTCTTGAAAATCGTACGCAATACATTCCAAGAAGTTAAAACTACAGCAAACATCCCTCCCTCATGGAAATATTCTATAGTCTCTCCCATCCTAAAACCAAATAAAGAGCCCAACCTTTGGACATCAGACAGGCCAATTTCATTGCTTAACATTGATTACAACATATTCATATCTATCTTAGCAGACAGATTAAATAATATTATTTCAATATTAATTCATGAAGACCAAACCAGGTTTATCAAAACAGAATTGTACAAGACAGTGTAATTAGATTATTGTCCTTAATAGACTTGAAATGAGCTTTCTATTTTGAGCTTTGATATAGATAAAGCTTTTGACTCCCTAAGTTGGCCATATCTGTTTAAAGCTCTGCAAAAATACAATTTCTCCCCAAACTTTATAGGATTGATTAAAAAATATATGAAAAGTCCATAGCCTATGTAAAAATTGGATCTTATCTATCTAGCCCATTCGAAATATTAAGAGGTACTAAACAGGGGTGCCCCCTCTCCCCATTACTCTTTGCCCTGGCTATGAAGCTTCTTGCAAATTATGTTAGAAATAATGGCAGTGTTAAAGGATATAAAGTGTCAGACAAATTATCCCCCAAGATGCAACTGTTTGCTGATGACCTACTAATAACTTCTAATGATATTGAAAATTCAGTAGATCATCTATTATATAATCTAGACCTTTTTGCAAACATTTCTAGTGTAAAATTCAATCACAACAAAACTCAGGCACTTCTAGTGAATAAAACTGTTACAATGAAACTTAGATCAAAAAGAGACATAAACTGGGAGGGCACGCATATTAAATATCTAGGTATCATTATTAAATTTAATTATAAAAAAATCACTCACATTTAATTACCAACAACTTATAAACTGAATTACTAGTCTAACTGATAGTTGGAATAGACTCTTCTTCACATTTGATGACAGACTAACTTTAATCAAAATAATACTTTTACCTAAAATCTTATTCTTTGGCCAAGCTCTAATAATTCCCCCCACCTGTCAAAATTAAACAGAAAATGAGTAATGTATTACTCAACTTCCTTTGGTATTCCAAAAAATCAAGAATTTCTCTTCTCTGACACACCACAAGCTGGAATGAAGGAGATATAGGGTTTGCAAACACTGATTTTTATTTAAACTCCACATTTATTAACATAGTGTTGCTTTGGAGTAATACTTTTTATACATCATATTGGAAACCAACACATGAAAACTTACTTCTAAATAGTAATCGGACATTGCTTGAACCGTATATTCAAATACATACAAACATCTTTATATGGATTTTAAAAATATACATTCAAAGTGAAAGGTGAAAACTTGTTCTCACACCTCTTATAAACCAAATGTTGCTGTTGTTTAAAACGCTTATGTTTTCTAATCAATTAATTAAGAATTTATTATTAATTATGTTCCTATTGCTTACACAAATGAATGTTTGACATCTTTTGATACTCAGAAAATGTTAGAATTTAAGAAGGGTGACCTGTTATACTGGGATCAATTTCTCTAAGCTAATAAAATAAGCTCTGCAGACTATTTGATCAGCAGATATAGTTTGCAAAATTGCAATTGGCTGGATATCCAAACTTGTAAGGATTTTATATATACTAAGCTTGTACCCTCATTAGAGGCATACAATAAGAGTAACTTAAAAATCTTGTTTTTTATCTCAACAATTATTAATAGATCACCTAAGAATAATTCATACATATCTGTTATTTATAAAATTCTCAGAAATTATTTTAGGAAAATAGATGTTTCTTTTTGGAATTATTCAAGTGAAGTTAATAGACAAGTATTCTCAGAAAAAGATAAAAAACTTTGCTTACAGTCAGTAAAGAAATCCACATATTCCCTGTTCTGGCATGTATACACATGGAAATTTTTACATAGTTGTTTTTTCACCCCACATTTACTAGCAATAATGTACAAGAAAGATGAGAAATGCTGGAGATGTTAACACCCTGATGCCGACTAGATACATATGGTTGTTAATTGCAAAATAATTTCCCCATTTTGGTTAGACTTTAAATATATTTGTAAAGCTCTATGGAATGACAACTGTATAATTTCTCACTCCCTTATCCTTTTCAATGTCCCTGTTCCTGAAGTCATTCCTAAAAAGCAAACATTTTTACTATGATCTATCCTATTTATAGCAAGGAAAATTGTTACTAAAAATTGGAAATTCCAATCTACTCCTATCATTAAAGTTGAGTTTATTCATCTTGTGAAAAACATTTGTAAGAATGAGATTGCTACTATAAAAGGAAGGACTAACACAACTTATTTAATTGCTTGGACAAAATTGTCTAATCTCTTAGAGAAATACTGTCTAATCTCTTAGAGAAATATTAACTTCAGTACTTCAATACTCAATGGCTATGCCCTTGCGATAAGCCTGACTAAATATTTGGTAACACTGGGGGTACCATTATTATATTGTTGATGTATATCTACTGTACTGTAATTTAGTTTACCAGATGATAGGCATGTTAAATTATTTAACCTGCACTTCAAGTGGCTAATAGACTGTGTTTAATTTGCTTGTAATTGTTCTTTAGTGTGTACTATGTCAATTTTGCCTGTATAACTTCCTTTGGAGCTTTTCTTCCTGGGCCTCCGCTGAAAATGGACATGTAGCCAGTCAGACTATCCCAGTCAACAAATGTAAAATAAATAAAAAATAAAATAAATTAACTGTTCTCCTATGTATATTGCTTTTTTTAGTTGTTATGGATATTGTGTATAATTTATTTGTTTTTTCTTGTTACTATACTGTTAAGTTATTGTGTTATAAAATGAATAAAAACATTTTGGGAAAAAAAAAAGAAAATCTACTTCAGTAACCCATTACTAAATCAGTTTTCCAACCCTAACAACTTCCAGTCTTCTATTAATAATATACTCCATCCTGGAATAACCACTTCTTATCCTGCCACAAATTACACTCCCTCTGACACAGCTTCTCATTTTAACACGCATCTTATAGAAAGCAGTAAAGCCATTAATAAAGTTGGGAGGTCTTGTACTGGAGGGCTCCCAAGCACCATCGAACAGTACTTTAAAAAATTAGATGTGTCACATCCATATGACCAGTCAGTCATCTGATATATTGAAAACTCATCTATCAGTTTGCATCGCTCCACTCGTAAACGACAAAAACCGAGATGAGTGCAATATCTGCTATAACAGTTGAAGAAAGCTGCAGTTTTATAGCTGGAGCCAATAAACTGGCCATGTTCTGTAGCAGGGGATCTTTTGCAGGGAAATCCTTTTTCATTTTTAACACCACTGCAGAGTAAAATTGTTTGGCTCCCTTGAATAGTTTCTGCTGCACTGTAGTACCCCTGATATCATACGAAATTTCGTCCAAATATGTTTCAGCATCAGGACCAATACAAATTTCACCATCTTCTAAGATGTTGTCCTGCACTTTAAGAATTGCATCAATACTACTTATATTGCCTAAAAACTGCCTTGCAATTGGTGGTTTCAGTACCCTACTACCATATGCCTGCAGTACTTTGTGAATTTCATTATGCAATGTGAGCAATTGGGTCTCTATTACGTGATTGAAAATTAAGGTGATCGAACACCTAAATGTCAACCCATAAATGTCAAACCCTTAAAACCACGAATGGCCATTTACGTGAATTTTTTCCCTGAGAAAAAAATATACTTGGCTGTAGGAAACAAAACAAACCTTTAAACACTAATCAAGTTGGAGGCTTCGCTCTACACAACATGCAACGTGGAGGGCTGTGCCCCCACCTCCCCCAACTAAATATACCAACTCTGAGATCACTCTACATTGGGGAAAAGGGCAAATTACCAATGACGGCCAAGCAAATTTTTTCCCAGGGAAAAAATTTGCGTAAATAGCCGTTCGCAATTGTCAGAGTTCAACATTTACAGATCGACAATTAGGTGTCGAATCACCTAAATGTTCAGTCACATAATATAGACCCAAGCAATTTGCTTTCCCTGCTTTGCATTTGCATATTGAAGTTATGCAGTGGTTCAATGGCATACTGCAGGAAGAAGAATATCAGCTTGATGTCATGGCTCTGCAGTCTGTCAGCTATTAGAGCCACTTTAACATACCATGGTTCATATGACATGAAGTATGATCTCAGGGCAGGCCACAAGGCAAGTATTCTTTTTATGACTTTTGCCAAACTCAGCCATCGAGTGGGGGCATATCTGATAATTTTGAGAGGTTCAATATCCACAAGCGGGTTTATATCAGAACATTGAAGTTTTAAAACTTCAAATGTTCTGATATCGAACACTATTCAGCAAATGCTAAGAATAGCGAAGCTGCAGAACAGCGAATTCTTTCCTCGGGAAAGAATTTGGTTGGCCATTTCTGTGGCTTCGCTATTCTTAGAGCTGTGGTGGAAAGTTACGGGTTGGGTTCAGGTAAATGTTCGAATGTACGTTAGGGTTAGGGGCGGGTTAAGTGAGTTAGAGTTAGAGCGTGGGTTAGGTGAGTGTGCGATAGTGACAGACGTTAGGGTTTGGGTTAATGTAAGTGGGTAGATAGTAGTGTATGTTTAGTTTAGTGTAGTGTTAGATGTAGGAATTTAAGTGTATGTGCATGGTTGCTGTTTGTTTGATGTGCTTGTGTTGTGTGTATGTGTTTCGGAGCAGCACATTTTTTCCATGGGGAAAAATTTGCTGTTCTGAATGTTCGATATTTTCATGTTTAGATGTTTTGGGGCCGATGAAATAACGTTTGCTATTTTCATCTTTAGATAACATGATATAAATGCCCACAAGCAGTGCAAACTCCTTCAACTTCTGCTGACACTGTTCACTGCTGGAAAAGTGACAATAAATGTCAGATATCAATTCCTCTACAGGTACAGCCATTGCCTTTACACAAGATTTAATACATAAATCGTCAATGTGGTACAAGCAGCCCATGTTGAAAATATGTGCATTAACCTCTTTTAATATGGATAGCACCGAATTCCACTTACCAATCATGGATGCAGCATTGTCTGATGAATAAGCCCCCATGCTGGTCACAGGAATGTCAAACCTGCGCAGAGTCTCCATTACACAGTCATAAATGGTTTGGCCAGTTCCACTGATTCAAGCAGGCATGTCAAGGAATCTTACATTTTTACCAGTGGTAGGGTAAAAAAAAACAAATAAAATCACAAGCAACTTTTCATCCCTCATATCTGTACTTTGGTCAAGGTACAAACAGTGTAGCACTATCTCTTCATGTACTTCAGGAAATGATCCCCAGTCATAAATGACAAGTTGTGTTCAGCAAGTAGGCCCATAAAGGCTACATCAGCCTCCAGCACCTTAGCATTGGTTTGCTGAGTGGCAAACATTTCTGTCACCTTCCTCCCAGTCGAATGCTTGGTGCTCATCTTGTGCCTCTCAGTGTCCATATGCCACTGCAAATCATTCCTCCCTCCATGTCCGACATTAGTATTAGTAGTACACTTCTTGCAAAATGAATAGCCTGGACCACGCCTGCTTTCCATTACCCAGTCAAAGGTGACCTTCCAGCTACTTTGGAATGTGGTCATTCGCTTCTTCTTTTCAGAGGCAGCATCTTCAGAAAAGAAAAAAGGGGGGTGTAATTAGAAGGCTTCAAGGTAATTCACAGGTGTACTGTGATGCTACACAATTGCTTACTGTAAACAAAGTTGGTATGATGGCAAACAGTAGTCAAAAAAAATTCTTACCCTTCTGAGTTGTTGCACTATGACAGTGTAAAAAACTTTGCATTGCACCACCTTCCATTGTGGTTTATACCATGCTGTTCTGTGATTCAGCCATGCCTTTGCTTCTGAAGAAAATGAATGATTTGGATAAATGATGAGAATGCAATCCAGGAACCTCTAAACATCTGTGCAACTCAGTAAGACTAAGTAATACACAGCACCACACATACTGAAAATGTGAGTAGGCATTATTGAAAATCAATAATGCATCCAGGAAAAAAAAATATTCAAAATAACTCATAATGCATCCAAGAAAAAGCTTATTATTGCAAATAATTCATAACATATCCAGGAAAATCTCATTATTGCAAATGACTATGGATCCAAGTAAAAGCACATTACTGCAAATAATTCATAATGCACCCAAGGTAATTGTTGCAAATGAATCATAACATGTCTAAAAAAATGCTTATTGCAAATTATTCATAAGAGACCCAAGAGAAAGCTCATTACTGCAAATGTTTCATAACATTTCCAAGAGAAAGCTCATTAATGCAAATGTTTCATAACATTTCCAAGAGAAAGCTCATTATTGCAAATGATTCATAACATGTCTAAGAAAATGCTTATTGCAAATGAATCATAAGAGGCCAAAGAGAAAGCTCATTATTGAAAATGATTCATAACGCACACAGGAAGTGCAGACAAGGAGCATGTTGTAAAACTGACAAATCATGGATATGATTCTACACAGCATCAACTTACTTTTTATTGCCAGAAATCAGGGCCCTCCTGTAAATCAACTCAGAACCTATATTCCTGTGCCTGTTTCACCAGCAACTGGGTCCATACTTCAACTGTCCAGATTTCCGTAGACTGTCTAAATGTTTACACCATATTTTTGGTCTGTTCCTCTTAAAAGTTGTGGTTTTCTGGATTTTTGTGACAAATCAGTGAGGACTAAATTCACTAAATAATGACAACCATTTCAGTTTCATATGTCATATCCTTCAGAAAATGCATGATAACACAATAACTTTTATTCTAGCAACTTTATAATTTTATAAGAGCAATAGTTAAAATTTGCACCTTTGGGGCTTTGTCCCCTCCCCCCCCCATTATTTTTGGATTTGACCAGATTTTTTTCCATATTAAATAACTGTTAGGAGCAATAAATAGCCTTGCTAGAGAAGTCACAGGAGTATAACTTTTGTTAATAGTACATTACGATCAACAGTCTCAAAGCTTATTTTGTTTGCTTTATTCAGTTGCTGGCCATAGCCCCAGTTGTCAGCAGAGTTTAAAATATAGGAACAGTAACCAGAGGTTGATCACCAAGTGCTTTTCAACAAGTCCATCATGACAGTAGTAAATTAGTAATTCATTCTTCACTAAAACAGCTAGATAAGATGCAATATTTTTTCTGCAACAAATTAAGCAAGTCACCTGAAAAACTGTATTCAGAAAGGGCACGATTCATCGCTGTGAAGCATTATCATTCAATGTATTGTTACCTTTACAACAAAACTATTCACATTTTCTGACAACCACAACTACCACAGAAAACAGGACTAAGCATACTTAGTTAAAAATAAACAAAAATAAAACAAAACATTTGAAAAGTAAAGAAAAATAAAACCTATAGATATCAAAAGACTAAATCCAGAATAAAACTCAAAATACTAAAATGCAGAAGAGGAGGGAAACAAAACAGTTCATTTCTGTGATATCACTTCCAGAAGGCAGACACAGATTATGTTGTGATCCTGCAATGTCTGTAACTCAAAGCACAAAGATCTAAAAAAATTAACTCTAGAGATACACGGCAGTTATCTTATTACTCTACAGAACTTGCTCTCTGCATAGGTCATCAATTATTAAATTAAAGCATTATTAACTGCACTTGTTCTATGTATTACAGGCACACTGACAGCAGACAGACCTTACTTTCCACCCATCCTCATAAGCGTATTAAAATCACTCCGACTTCACTTACTACATGGACTTAAAAAAGGCTCAACTCATACAGCATATTATGAGAAGCACACGAACTGCAACTAGCAACATTTCAAAGGTCCTTAAGTAAATCCCTTAATCATTGTGTGGACAAAGTCTGCATGCTACAAGAAGGACATCATTCTAGGCCAATTAAGAAGGAAACAGATGAATAAATAACAAGCACTCACATAAACACAAGTCAAGACAGAAGAAAAAGAAGAATGGTGTACTGCAGCTTAATTATCAGGCTAACAGAGAAACTTGTGTCTCCTCCTGGTCCCAGCAGCTTCATGCCAGCCTCCTTTCCACTCTTACAGAAAAGACTTAAGCCCATACCTCTCAACTCCCCAGATTTTCACAGAATGTCCAGATTTGTTGATTCATATTTTTGGTGTGTGTGTGTGTGTGTGTGTGTGTGTGTGTGTATGCGCGCGCTTTCGGCTTTTCCCGGTTAGGGGTCGCCACAGCGGAACTCCGGTCCGCTAATGATTGGCAGTTGATTTTTACGTACCGAGTTGCCAGCTCTGACGCACAACCTTCAATGAAGGTACGCCCATTCACGCATGCCTCCACGCAGAAGATGCTCTAGCTGAGAATCGAACCGGACAGCATCTTACTGTGAGGCGACAACGCAACCGCAGCACCACCACCGCAGTGATTCATATTTTTGGTGTACTTTCATAAAATGTGTGGTTTTCTGACAAATGACTGGGATTATCTGAGTATTGAAGTTACTAAATAATGACATGCACTTGAGTTTCAGATTTCAAATCTTTAAGAAAATGCATGTTAACACAAACCCTGTTACTCTAGCAACTTTATAACTTTATAAAAGCAATATTTAAAATCTGCCCCTATTTTTGGGCCATTGCCCCCTATTTTGTCAGGTTTTGTCCAGATTTCTTTCACTAACAGGTTGACAGGTATGGTTGGGATACACTAATACAAGCTGAAAGATTTTAAATGCAACCATAAACCAAAAAATCCATTTTACTATTCCTTTTACAAAAGCGCACTTTCATCAGATAAAGATTTTAATTTTAATAAGATTAACTGATACACATGATTTCCTGCATTTGTTTCTGAAAAGTATTTAGAATTGCTTGTACCTTTCTTTCACTGCCACACAAAAGATAAGGCTATCATAGTTCTACACTACAACTCTCATATCCTTTTTTTAAGGTAAAATAGCTGCAAGTTATCCCATACAGACTCTATTCATATCTCTAAAATATTCCACATCACAAAGCAGCCCATTTTATATCACATATTGCCATCCCTCTCAGCAGCCACACTAAAGGATGTTATTTATTGTGATATTTAAGGTAATTCTGATTTCAGCTTGACAAACTCACACACTGGGTGCAGTACCCATCTATTCACCAGCAGCTCATACTTTTCATTTCTCCATATATAAACGTACCCCTTAAATTATCAAGGAGAATCCCTCTGCTCGCACCTTATACTCATTACTTGTTATGATAAATCAGTCATTCCTTCCTTCTTTTGCATAAACACTCTTTCCGTGCTTTTCACCTCTATTCCTTGACAAGCCATCCTATACTAATTCATTAAGAGGAGAGGACTTGTCTCCATTCCTTTTAACAGTAATGGAATCAAAGCACAGCAAAAGATTAACGAGGTAGCATAGATTATACTGCTAGTTCTCTGACTAATTACAGTTCATGATGTTAGTATTGTTTCAATTTTTTATGTCAGCCAGAACTTAAGCCACAGTAAACTTAACCCCCCCCCCCCCCTGCTCAGCACATAAACCTGCATTTCTGACTGTTTTTTAGAGCAGTTTACTTACCTGTTAGTAAAAATAAAATAAAATCCTCGATCGGATCAAATTCACAGTGACAGAACAGAAACCACAGACCTCCCAGGAACAATTAATTCCACACACCCATGAACACGAACGATGAACCACAGCAAGCTCCAAATTCCCCCTATCAAGATCGGCTCGGTGAATCCTCCAGACCACAAGTATGACTCAGTCCAGGTGCTGCCTTGTTGACACAGTCTCCATCTATCAAAGATGAATGAACAATTAGTTCTTCTCAAGTGCACATCCAATTATCCAACCACGAACAACGATATTCTTCTCTCCAGTGTAGCTCCCCAGATTGTTAGCCTTCCACCATGCTAATGCTGCCTCGATATGCGGACTGAGCAGTCCTAATCAAGCCTATCATCCATATAAGGTCTGCTGCAGCTGCTTAAGTTCCGCTTCCACATAATACAGGAAATGATTGAAGCATGCTAGCTGGCTGCATACAAAACAGGTGCAGTAAAGCAATGCTCTGATTGGCTGAGACATCTCCAGCCAGAACAGAGCAGGCTTTACTGTAGATCTTGGGTGTACTTGCACCCAAACTGGGCACTCGGGAAAGTAAGCTTATTTAATCCTAAAAACAGGTGCTCCTGGTTAATTCAGAATGATTGACAGCTATGCTACTATGGTTTAATAACTACTTAACTGATGGATACCAGTCTATTTAATGGCTCTCCACCTTTTCTCACTTCCTTCCTGTCAATACTTGTGTGTCACAGTGCTTCATTCTTGACCCTGTACTTCTAAATATATTCACTAGCAATCTACATAAATCCTCTCAGCAAGCTTCCCTCTTACCCTAATATACACTTCAGATAACCTCATAAATCTTCAGAGAATTACTCAAGAAGCTTTTAACTTCTTGAAAGGTGGCTACAGGATAATCACCTGCTACTAAATCCCAAAAGAAACAAAATGACTTATTTTTCCAAAATCCCATTTCCATGAAAAAAAACGTTATAATTTCTTCCTTAAATAATACGATGATTGCAGTTACCTCACATATAAAAGTACTTGGCATGGCAATTACAACAATCTTAATTTGATTTTCATATTTACAACAGCATCGAGAAAACCCATCGAAAATTAGGTACCCTTCGTACAGTAAAGAAATTCCTTACAAACTCTGTTAAGGTAACTGTAGCTACCACTTACCTCATGCCCTCCCTCGAATATGGAGCCCCTATCATGACCAACCTACAAATCTTACTTAGTTCTAAACTTGAAAAAGGCTACAACAAAGTTGCTAGATTTGCTTACAAAAAACTTTACAAGATCTACCACTGTTTAGTACTAAAAGCACTTAACTGGTTCAAGCTTCCTCACCAACTATCTTAGACCCAGCTCATCTTAACCCCTGAATCATCTATACCCCATTTGCCTGCCCAGCAGTTAGCCCCATACTCCAATACACTCTACCAAAACATGCCCTTCAGTCAAATGATAAACAGCTTCTTGCCATCTACAAACCACAAACAGCTAGGGTCAGTCTCTGTTCCAATAACTTAGCTAGAACTTGGAATAAAATTAGTATATCAATCAGGTCCATTTCACATGTTCATCTTTTCAATCCGCTACTAAAGGACATCCTTTTTGCCTTCTGGTTTTGTCTAAGCTCCTTATGTGGAACATAGCTTCTTCTAACATCCTTCATTACCTTCTTATACCCCCTTTTAAAGTACTAAATCACTTAACATGCTTATCCCCTTCTAATACTTCACTTTATTGTTGTACTCAAACTACTATACCTGCTTCTAATTAGCACAACCTGATTATTACTCCATCGCTACTTCTCTAATAACACTTAAACTTATCCCCTCTAATATCTTACTCTAATATATTTCTTAAATTACTCCTACCTATCTTATACACCACCCTTCTAACTGTAAATCCTCAATACAATGCTTGTATATTAATGTTTGTGAATATCAATTCAAATGTTATTATACTGACTGCTATGCTATGTATTTGCTGAAACTGCATTATAAAATGTGTTACTAAAAATAATGATTGTATTAACTTTGTTACCTTGGAGATTTCTCTCTGGACCTCCACTGAAAAAGTGCACATGTGCCCGTGTGTGTGTGTGTGTGTGTGTGTGTGTGTGTGTGTGTGTGAGACCTCATCAAACGTTTCCTCCACATGCACCCAATGGGCCCGTTCATTCCAAGGAATTAGAGATGACCATTATGAGTACCATTTCTTCCTGCCCGGGGTCCCAGTTAGCCATATACTCCCCCGCATAAATTGAGAGGTAGTGAGTGAACCAACTTGCTTCCCCTGTGAAAAGACCAACTGTATTCCCCTGGGTGTGCCCACTAACCCCTCAATAGCTATTCTGGGCCCCGCTGTTGTGGACTTCTGAGGGAAAGTGTGCCTTCTAACATTAAGTTCTCTCAGCTTTTGATTGTGAAGGCATCTGACAGCATGAACTTGTTGGATACTACTTGGTGTGATACCTAATGCTTCCACTAAGTGTCACCTATTTGGTGAGGCAAAACTAAATCTCTCTCATCCCCATCCCCCAGGATGTGTGAGCCAGCAGTGACTGGTCATACCCTTCCTCCCCCCACAAGCACCTACAGGCACAATCCACTGCATGTTAGAAAGGAAGTATTGATCAAGGGTGACCAGCACATATATTCTCCAAAGCCTTCTGGTTGAAAACTGCAACACCTCACATTACAAAGTGAGTCTAACAATTTATACTACAGCTGTTAGTTTTCATGAGAATCTGTATACATGGCAGAGGCATACTTGTGTGGTCTGACAATGGTGTTGTGTGCTCATTCTTTTATAATTTCTACTAGTAGAGGGTCTAATACAACTGGTCAACATAGGGGTAGAATCCTCAATGCAACTACTGCTTACAGTGACGTCAGCATGCGAGTGGCATTGTCTGCAGCATTACAGAGATGGAGTCACCCATGTCCACCTTTACAAAAGCCCCTGCAGATGTACAGGCTGACCACACAGCTCCATCAATGCATGATAAATATTCTATATTTGAGAGTTCATCAAAGTCTGTACAAGTGTTCAAAGCCCACTCAGCTTTTTTTATTCACACTGCCTTTAAGGTATATATATATATATATATATATATATATATATATATATATATATATATATATATATATATATATATATATATATATATGGGTCAGTGATGAAAGATCAAATGTTCAAAAGTGAGAATGTCAGAAGATCAAGCCTGGTTACTCAGAAACCTAGAAGCTCAAAATGCATGGACCTTCCTTGTGCAGATTCACGGTACAGTGAGAATCAGTTTTGCTTCCTTACGCACTGTCATGCAATCTTGGAGTCAGTATATATAATTAGCATGGGGCCACACACACAGACACAAACACACACACACAGTGCAAGGGGGGATCTTGCCCCCTGAAAAAAAACAGATGTTGTGTTTGTCCCATTCCATTCGAGCTTCCAGGCTTGATCTTCTGCCATTCATTCTTTTGTGTATGATCTTTCAACAGGGACCGACATATACTCATCAAACGGGAGAGAAGTGGAGGAAGTGGTGCCATCCTTCCTCCAGGACTGAACTTGACATTCCTAAAACACTCTGCATTAATTAGGGAATCGGCAGGTCATTGTGATCAGCCATAGACAGCTGTGACCTACAGCACAATGAAGATGAATGAGCGGCATGGCTTTTGTGATGACATGCACCAACTGAGCAGTGACAGAGACAGAAAGAATAAAGTGCTGCTGCAGAGGTCACCAGTGGTAAACATTACTTCCATAAGTGCAAACATGGGATACATAGCAACTGCCATCTAATCCAGCTAGGCAGGCCATGCCATCTGTGGTCATAGGAAGATCCAGATGCAAGATGATTGGGTACAGGCCATCTCAATTTAGACTATACATACTGCTGGTGAGACAACATCCTGGTCATGGGTGACACTGCTCCTCTGACTCAACACATAGGATGCACTGTCAGGATACAGCACACAGTTTAATACCTCTTTTTCTTCCTTGACATAGTACACATCAAGTTCTGACACCACAAGTAAACACACTGATGCATGCTCAACACTGCATTGTGGCAGTTCAACCTGACAATTGGTTTATGTGATACTTGACTCCCCACAACTTCCCAGAGCATGAGGTTTCTGTGTTCATCTCACAAGACACTACCCATATTACAGGGTTGTTGCCATCTGCCATCTTGCCAGTGTGACCCCCACCCGCCAGTAGAAGCGGGGATGGTTGTACCTTCAAAGAAACACAAAAGACACACAAGTACGACAAGGTGCACGGACTATACCAACTGAACCATAAACACAAAAATTGTCCAGCACCAAGGAGGTTAGAAGAATATTTAATCCTTTATTGTGGCAACTCCAAAAATATAAGCAAACCGATTTCGGCAATAGTAATGCCTTCTTCAATGACACACAAAAAATAATTGTCCATTTAAATAATAAAACACATAATAAGAGTCATCTTCCTATTGGTTCATACCAAATTTAACTAAGCTCATTAAGGCCAGGCTTAAACAAAGCACCCAGCCTAACAATCCAACTTGATTCTTTTTTATTCAAAATGGTATGCCATCCTGCTTTGTACATCTTGTTGCCATGAACTTTATCTATAATAGTGAAATTAAACTGAACAGTGGTATGGGTCATTGTATGCTTAAATACATGTAGGATTGCACGTTTCAACAAAAACTTTAACCCAGTACTTTTCCAAGATGAACTTAGAGCCTGTGACTGGAACCCTTTTAAAACACTACCACTTGAAGAAGCTGTTAAATACCTAAACTTGAAATTCTTATCGATCCTAGATAAGCATGCACCCAAACGGTCCATTAGAATGAAGTCCAAGCCTGCCCCCTGGCTTTCTAAAGAAACCAGACAAAAAATGTTACTTAGGAACAAGGCTTGGACTAAATGGAGAGCTAACAAAACTATCTCAAATGAACAAACATTTAAGCATTTAAGAAATATTACTAAAAAGGCAATACTTACAGACAAAAAGAACTACTACTATAAGTTACAGCAAAATCACCAAAACAATCCCCAAATTTTCTTGTCTAGTTTAAATAAACTCCTAAACCCAGGCCACGCACGTACACCTACCCCATCCCAGGCCGAACAAAACACCCCCCACCAAACTGCCAATACCTTCAATACCTTCTTCACAGAGACCATACAATCACTAGCCAGTCAACTAGTCCCTG
Source organism: Protopterus annectens (assembly GCF_019279795.1). Taxonomy (NCBI): domain Eukaryota; kingdom Metazoa; phylum Chordata; order Ceratodontiformes; family Protopteridae; genus Protopterus; species Protopterus annectens. Next base: position 128,305,802 of record NC_056742.1, on the reverse strand, counting down.
ACAACTCAAGCTTCCCTTCCACCATACCTGGCACTCTTCCAACATTCCATCTGAAACCCATCTCAACCACTCTCATCTATAAATACATCCAAAAACTTAAACCTTGTACTCCTTCTGCTGACCAGCTACCATCAGAATACCTGCAAAAAGCAGCCAAAGTAATTTCTTATCCCATTTCCATCCTCATAAATAGAACCATTAAAGAAGGAATAGTTCCAGACATCTGGAAAATCTCCCATATTAACCCCCTACACAAAGGGGGTACCTCTAATGATTATTCCAACTACCGGCCAATAGCGCTATTATCCCCCCCTAGCAAAGATTATGGAAAAATGCATTCACCAACAACTTTTAAACCATTTATCTCAACACAACATCATAGCAAACTGTCAGCATGGCTTTAGGCCATCCCATAGCACCACAACTGCCCTATTATCCTTTACAGATGCCATTAATAGAAATCGTAATAACAACCTCTCTTCTGCACTCTTTATTGACCTGTCAAAAGCATTTGACATGGTAAACCATACCCTTCTTATCAACATTCTTGAATCCCTTTCCCTTGACTGCCTGGCAATTCAATGGTTCAAGTCTTATCTCACCAATAGGCAACAGGCAGTTCTTTGGGAAAATAATATATCATCCCTTCTACCTGTCACACTCGGTGTCCCTCAGGGCTCTATTCTAGGTCCACTTCTTTTCTCACTGTTTATCAACGACCTCCATGTAGCCATTCCACAAGCCACCTGCATTCAATATACAGATGATTCTACACTAATATGCTCAGCAAACTCCCCAAATGATCTACATTCTCTTACTCAGAATGTTTTCAACATAGTTGAAACATGGTTCATTAAACGTTGCCTCCTGCTCCATGCCAAAACTCCTTCTCTTCACACCCACCAGCAAATCCTCCCCCATAGAATTCTCTGTCATCTCCAATAATGGCACAAGTATATTTCCCGATTCTACCACTAAATTGCTAGGAATTACTATTGACAATAACCTTACATTTGACAGCCACATAAATAACACCATCAAAACTGTCAATAGAAAAATAGGCTCCTTATATAGAATTAAACCTTTCCTAACACCAATAGCCAGAACTAAGATTGCACACTCCCATTTAATTTCAACTCTTCTGTATGCCTCACCAATATATACTAATCTAAAGAAAAATAATCTCATCAAACTAGCTAATTCCTATAATAACATTGCCAGATTTGCCTCCGGAAATCCTTTTAGAACTCACCATTGTCTGAATCTAACGCAGCTAGGATGGCGTGAATTTCAAAACCAATTGAAACTCTCCCAACTCACCAATGCCCACAAGATATTTTATAAACCTAACAGCACTCCTATACTTTCCAATCTCATAATCCCATACAAAAATCTAAATTCTCTTCGCTCTTCCAGGTAAGCTTCTTGCTAGCATAAGCAAGTCTTACAACATGGCTGGAGTTTCTCTGTTTTCCAACTCTGTTGGAAAAAACTGGAACTTACTACCTAATGACCTAACTTTAATTTCTTCACTGCCTCTCTTTAAACAAAACCTCAAAAGACACCTCAAATCAAACTGGCTATGCCCCTGTAGCAACCCTGATTAACCTTCTCCTTCACTACAAATATTTCTTCTCCTGAACCTCTACCTATTCCACATTCTTTGCGGTAGGACTGTAACTGGTTTACAGAATTCAACATACTGATGTAATCTATCCTGCTTAATGCTCTGAAAATCTCTATCCTGTTAATATGCTGATAGTCTACATGTATCTCACTGCATATTGAATTATCCTATACATATTGTCACCTCTACTATTGTAAATGCCTACATTACTCTAGTAATACTGCTGTAATTTATTGTATTCTAATTACTTCCTGCTTCTTGAATAATCTTCTATTGAAATCCATTCATTTATTATGTATTAATATTGATTTTTAATTTTTAACTGTTTTTTAATTATTTTTTTTAATTTTTAAATGTTTTTTTTTAATTTTCAAATGTTTTTTAATTTTTTAATTTTTTTAATTTTTTAATTTTTAAATGTTTAAATTTTTATTTTTGTTTCACTGGAGCTTTTCTCCCCGGGCCTCTACTGAAAATGGAAATATATCCAGTTAGACTAGCCCGGTTAACAAATGTAAAATAAAAAATAAAAATAATGAATTTGACTGTGGTGTATGTGTGAAGGACTGTAATGTGTGGGTGTGAGTTTGCCTTGTGTGTCTGTGCGATCTTGAAGTTAGAATAATAAAGTAGGGGGGTGTGGGGGACACAGCCTATGTCTAGTGTAGGATGCACTGTTTCGTTGTTGGGGGGAGGTGTGTGTGTGTGTGTGCTGTTGTGTAAATTTCGCGATTTTGAATTTCACGGTTTTAAATATTCGGTATTGTGGGGTTTCAGGCATGTGGTCTCGATGTTTTAAGCGCTGGGATTTTGGGCGTTCAGTATTTAGTAGTGATTCTAGAAAGGCTCATCCAGACTCTGCTACACTTTGCTGTGAAGGAAAGGTCAGTTTGCTGTTATTTTTTGTATTTCTGTATTGCCTTTCTATATTTTGAATACTGTAGTTTGTTTTCTTTATCTTGTGTTTTGCTTGCATTCTGTTTTAACAGCATATTAAAACTTCAAAAGAGACCACAGCTCTCTCTGTTCTGAGTCAGGCAGAATTTTTCTCTCCCTCCCACCCATTTAAGTTGTCTTGTTAAATACCACTGTCTTTCTAGTTGCCCGCCTCTTATGTTAATCTGACCATATATCTCATTTCTCTCTACTTTCACTGGCTTATGTGAGTAATCACAAAACCATCACTTTTGAAATCCCACCCTTCAATTATTTAAATTTATTGGCCATCCTACAGTATTTCATAGTACCAAAATACAAAAGTAACCACCCCTTTCAGTCCATCTTGCTGTTTTAAAAATAGTAACTCTCCACTAAACCTTAACTTTTTAAACAGGTAAAACTCAAGTTACCTACTTTCATATCTAACTTCTCTAGTGCACACTGCAGAGTGCATTCTTTTCAATCTTAACTTTAAGCATCCCTGTTACTAGCACTTTCTCTAATACCTAAAAAGATCATCTCTACTTGACTCCAAGTAGACTTTTCTCTATCTGTTAAACATAGCACTTGCTCCTACAGTACTTATTACCTTGATACGGCACTCTTATAGATAGCACCCCAAAAAGGCAAACCCCCATTTCTCGGTCACCCACATCACCCGGAATCTCTTTTAAAGTTTTTTTGTCTAGTCCTTCTAGCATGTCGAGGGATCAGTTGCTAGTGTCCTCTCCTGCTCAGCTGGTGAACCTGGGAATATTGAGGCAATGTTACAATTGCCTCATGTACACTGAACAACCCTCTCCTCCTCCCACAAAACACAAATACATGCGAGAGATGCAACTATACGGCCAAACTGGAGGCTGAGCTCTCTCAACATAGGACTGGCAAGACCAGTCAGGAGGAGAAGGTTACCACACACACTATAGACCCAGTCTCACATAGTACCATCACAACCTCAAATCATACACATAAACACACAAAGACATACTCGGCTCTGATCAAAAATCTACCAAAACAGCAGAGGCCACCAAAGCAGACACCCAAACAACCACCACCTCAGAACACAACACCTGCAACACATAGACCTCACAGTCAGAGTGTCAAACAGTCACAGCCCTTAAGGCCAAACACAATGCCAGACACACTAGTCATTGGTGACTCCATAGTCAGACACACTGGCGTCCGCTCACCAGACTGAGTAAGGAGAAGGTCACAGTAAGCTGCCTGTCGGGCGCTAGAATCCACCACATAACGCAAGCACTCAGGTCTCTCAACAGCAGGTACAAATACGACTCAGTCATTGTCCACGCTGGTGTAACCGACCTGAGGCGTACCTCCTTGGACTACATGAAAAGAGACATTGAGGAGCTCTCTGATTATGTAGCCCAGGCAGGTATGACCCTGACCTTGAGCAGTATCCTACCTTCACCAAGAATGATGCCACAATACAGAGATAAGATGATCAGCTTTAACAATTGGCTTAAACTCTGGTGTCATTCAAAGGGGATCCAATGTCTGTCTGCCTGGGATGACATGCTGGACAAGCCACGCTGCTTCGCAAGGGACGGCTTGCACCTGTCACCCTGGGATTCGGATATTGGCAAAGGCTCTTGCCACCCCATAATGCCTTTTTAGGCAAGGCTCAAATTCTAAACCTACCACCCTAGAACACAAAAAAGGAAAACAACTAAGGGTAATGCTGCTCAATGCCAGAAGTCTAAATCTCAAAATGCACGCACTCGAGGCCCTTCTCAGTATGGAGAACATCGATGTCTGTGCAGTGACAGAAACCTGGTTCAAGGCTCCTGAGAGCACCCCAGCACTATCAGGTTTTACCTCTTATCATGCGTTCCGGCCCCAAAATCCGGACAATACCAAGAAAGGAGGGGGTATCTATATTCATCAAAGACACCCACACCTCAAGACTGGTGGCAACATACGATGCATCGGAGACCATCCAGGTGCAATTAACCATAGGCAAGACTGCTCTGCAAATTGTAGCATGTTACAGGCCACCCTCACAAACTCAGGAACCTCACATGGCCTTCCTGAAAACACTAGAGGGATAAATGTATCACCAAACACCATCATACTAGGTGACTTCAATTACCCTAATATAGACTGGGAACACTACTCAAGCCCAAACACCCTAGCCCAAAAATTCTTGGAATTCATAAACTCAAATGCCATGGAACAACTAGTCACCATCCCCACAAGAGGAGAAAACATACTTGATCTCATCATCACGAACATGGGAGCAAAATGTTCAACACCGGAAGTATACCCCTCACTGGTGAGATCAGATCACAAACTTATCTCGCTGGAGGTCCTCATCCCACCCCCACCTGAAATAAAAAGACAACAGTAAAGAACTTCTAAAGCCGACTTCACACTTCTAAAGACTAGTGTGGTCTCCTTTAAGGCCCCCGAGCTGGCGGAAAACAGTACTCAAGCCGCTGAATCACTTACAAATGCCTTCTACCAGCACCTGCAGGACTGCATGGATAAGGCAATCCCAAGCAAAACAAAGACTCTTTGTACCAAAGGCAAGCGTCCAGTCTGGTGGACCCCAGCCATAAACAAACTCTACAACAAAGGAGGAAGCTACTACAAGATAGAGCAAAATCCTTAAAAGGTAAGACACCCTTGATCACTATAAGTAAAAACTAAGAGCTCTCATAAAATCATCCAAAGCAAATTTTGAGAGAAAAATAGCTAAAGACTCAAAAGACAATCATAAGGCCTTCTTTAGCTATGTTAGAAACCTGGGAGGAAACTCCCAGATATGCTCAGAACTAGTTCAAAATGATGTGAAGATTACTGATCCTACAGACATTGCCAACATACTGGCTGACAGGTTCAGTGCAAACTCCCCACCCCAAAGGAGAGATATGTATACCAAGCGATTGCAGCCCCAGACAGGTCCAACGCCCAAGTGAGAAGTGCTCTCTCCAAAGCAGAAAACACAGCATCCATGGGACCTGGTGGTGTCCCGGCTGTGTGCTCCACGAACTCAACGAGGAATTAAACCCACAGCTAGGACAGCTGTTTAATCATAGTCTTACCTCTGGATACGTGCCCAGGGGTGGCGCACTGCAACTGTGGTCCCACTTCACAAAGGCGGTGCCTCCACCGACCCTGGAAATTACCGGCCCATTAGCTTGACAAGCCTTATCTGCAAAGCCATGGAGAGGATCATAATGGACCTCATAAATAAAGACATAGGAATTTGCAGACTTTGGATCCATCCCAGTTTGGCTTTGTCAAAGGCAGATCATGCCTTCTAAACTTGGTTGACTTTTGAAACAGTCACCAAAGCCATTGATGAGGAAAGGCAGTCCATACAGCCTACCTCGATCTGGCGAAGGCCTTCAATACAATACCCCACTCGGGTATCATTGAAAAACTCATCAGCTTAAATGTTAACCCATACATCACAAGATGGGTTGCAAACTGGCTGAGTGACAGAACCCACAGGGTCAGAGTTGCTGGCGCCATGTCAGACTCAAAGCCTGTCACAAGTGGTGTACCACAGGGCTCAGTCCTGGGCCCACTCTTGTTTGGCATCTATTTTTCCGAAGTACAAGCAAACACAGGAGGGTTATGGCTGACAAAGTTTGCAGATGACTGCAAACTGGGCCATAGTAGAAAACACATCTGACACAGATATCCTTCAGAAGGGTCTCACAGAAACAGATAACTGGTGCCAGAGCCATGGCCTAAAGTTAAATGCCAAAAATGCATAGTCATACCCTTCGGGAAAAACAAGGTTACCCCTAGCTACCAAATAGGTGGCAATCCACTGAGCACAGAAGAAGTTATCAGGGACCTGGGGACCCAGGTTGATAGTAGTCTGTCATTCGACACCCATGTAGCTAAAGTAGTTAGGAAGACCTTCTACATTGCCCACCTTATCATGAAGGGATTCTCATCTAGATCAAGGGAGGTCATAGTCTCCCTATACTCATCACTCATCAGACCAATGATTGAGTACAATGCCCCATTCGGAATGTATCTGACCCGACACTTGCAGCAGCTGGAGAGGCCACAAAGTTCCTCACCAAAAGGATAAAGGGTCTCAAACATCTGTCCTAAGCTGCCCGACTGAAAGAACTCCAGCTCTATTCAGTCGCTTACGCTTGCTCAGAGGTGACCTTTGCCTAACATACAAGGCCATGTCAAACCCAGATTTGATGAATATGCTTCACCTCAAAAAATCTAGATCCGTCAGAGCCACAAGGGCGGTAGACTTAAACCTTGACACGGCTATTAATAGGACGTGCTGGAGGGATAGATTCATCACCCAAAGACTCCCTATGCTGTGGAATAAAATCCCGGTATATGTGAGGCAGAGCACCTCGCTGGCCTTGTTCAAGAGAAATCTTGACCAATGGATGGGAGATCGCAGATATACCCCAGGGATTACCTCAGTGTCACTGCTCAACAGAGGCACAGCAAAATAATGGGTATAGTTCCCCATACTAAAGGGGTGGCGTAAGCCACAAAACTATGGGCTAGGCTTGTAAATGCCCTCGGGCAGATAGCCTAGTATGAACCTATGAACCTATGAACCTACAGAGAGAGAGAGAGAAAGATATATATATATATATATATATATATATATATATATATATATATATATATACACACACACACACACACACATACACACACACGTGCCCAGCAATTGTATCTACTTCCTTAATTGTATACATCTCAGATTGTGAACATATGAATGAAAAATACATACAGTGGAAAACAATGCATCTTTTCCCCCCATACCTCTCAAATGTCCCTGATTTTGCCTTATATTTTTGCCCTATCCCTTAAAAGTTGTCTGATTTGCTAGTAAATCTATGAGACTACAGTTAATGAATAAATCCAGCCATTATAGTGTCATACTTGTTAATGTACAGAAAAACATGCTGATGTAAAAACCCACTGCTCTTTTTTAAGTGAATTAGGATGATATGAAAACTCCCTGATTGTGGGTTTTTGTCAGAGCAATTATTATTGGCTTTGTCCAGAATTATTGAACAAAGAAGTTGAGAAGTACATACACACACACACTCCAGTCACACAAAACTGCATTGCTTTTTGCTTTATTATTCCATGCTCATTAAATGCAGTTTTTTAAGCTATGACTAGTGAAAAGAAACTAAAGTGGTAAGTCCTTGTAAATGAGCTGCAGACACTTTCGTTAGAGTTATGTGCTTTAGTTTTTGTTTCATATACTTATTTTTTAAGCTCTCTAAACTGCAGTGTTTATTGAGCTTAAACAAGATGACAACTGTTTTGGATTTTTCGCTCAGTCCATGCTTCACGCCAGCTTAATATCGTGCCTTGAAGACGTGGACTTGATACTGGGGTCTCCTCATGCATTAATACCCAGTTGGAGATTGTCTGCTGTCCAGCTGAGTGCTGCCTGTGTGATCCACCTGTTTTCTAAGTTATATATAATACTTTAGGCATTACACAGCCCTTGGTAGTTCAGAAAGTGGATGCCCTTCCTGTTGATATATCGCAGGCCTGGTGGGCCTTGATAGGAACATGTGTACACTCAATGACACCCAGGACCTCAAGAAAATGGGCTATGTCTTAACATGTAGCTTATTCTGTCCTACATTGTTATGTTAACCAGATATGTACCTCCACACATTGTAGAATAGGGTCAAGGGACTAATTCAGGATTTGAGAAGCTGATACCTGTGGTTTCCCTTACATGTCTCTTGCAGGTTGCTGGAATTTCATGTAGCTAAGATGATTAATGCTACACCTAGACATACCACACATCTTCCTTGTTTGGTTGTCTCTTATGGTATCTCTTTCCAGTAAGAAATAATTCACAGTCTGTTGGTCTTTGTGCTATTGATATATTAGGTACTCTCTGTATGGTCTGCAGTCTTTGTAATTTTGATATATCAGGGACTCTCTGTATGGTCTGCATTCTTTGTGCTTTTGATATGCTAGGTACTCTCTGTATGTCCTGTCACTGTGATAGTGCTGATGGTTGCAGCTCACAACATTGCAGGCATTTTCGTACAGCGGCTCCCAACAGATGTTGCACTGCTACTTGAGCATACCCAATTGAGGAAGCAATAATTCCTGACCCTGTTCCATTTTTTACAGAGAAAGTAGTCCAAATTAAAACCAGCAGCTACTTAAAATTATTCCATACAGTACATACATACACACACACATACACACATATGTTTACTATCAAATAACTGAAATACATTCGTGCAACTTACAGTTGCTCGAACGTATAGTTTCAAAGTTTTGTAATTTTTTTGGTCGAATCTACAGTGTCAAAATGCTCTTCCTGTTCTATGTCACAGGCAGTTTTCACAGTCAATTCCCAGAAATATCGAATGTCAAAAAACAGTCTTAACATGTTTGACATTTGGGATGAAAAAAAACGTTTTAAATGTCATCATTTTAATTCGACGTTATGATCACTCGCACTAATGCATTTCAGTCATTTGATGGTAAACCATAAATATATATATGTGTGTGTATGTGTCAGACAAATACAAATGAAAGAGAAGAATTTGGATGGCTATAAGACAAATTAACAGTAGCTTCATATCAATAAGGTACGGTATTGAATACGACACAAGATGGACAGAATGAGGGAAGAGTTAGGAGTAGCTGGGCAAGCTGGGGAACTCATGAAGCATAGGATATAAGAGTGGAGTTTGAAGTGGTAAGATGAAAGGAATTTGTGAAGTTCTGGCGACAGTAAGAGAAGGCTAAGAAATTGGTACATGTGGATTTTTGGGGAAGAGCATGTTAGTGTAGGGATTTTATGTTGAATATTTTTTTGAGGTTACTTATGCAGCTGGCAGATTGAATGAGCTGTCATTTTAGTGATGATATAATTTGGTGTAGGTACTTACATTCTGGATACTAAGAGGAATTGATTTTCAGCGTTATTTATTTATTATTTATTTATTTACATTTGTTTACTGGGAAAGTTATACTGAGTCATAAAATAACACATTTTCAGCAGAGGCCCAGGAAAAAAAGTTCCAGCAGTTTAAACAGAACATTTATACAATAATAATAATACTAAAAATTGCAGAATAATATGTAATGTTATGATACAAGCAAATACAGAATAATTAAGTGTGATACATTTGCAGTTACAATTCTTATAATCTGAAGAAATTAAAGTTGCAAGGAACTTATTATCATGTATTAAGAGGGGCAGAGTAAAATAATGAGTTTCAAAAGATTAAGTAAATTGTTTTGAGGTGTTTACCATTGGAACAAAAGGTACAAAAGAGTTGTATAGAGATGGTCCAGTCCTACAGGATGTCAGTGTTAGGGAGAACTTATGAACAAGATGGGGATATGCTTAGAGAGGTAGTCAACCATGTGTGACTGATGGAGTTGTGAGTGGTTGATAATCTGGTTTACACTTAGTCTTAGGAGAATTATTAAAGTATGAGGGTGCTGAGTTTGGAAGACAGAAGCATTCACAAGTCCACTTATTAATGGAGGTACGATTTAATGGTCTTTGACATGTCTGGGGTTTGACCAGTCGATAACAGAAAGTGGAAGTGAGTTCCAGAGATTAGCTGCATGGTGAGAGTAGAGAGCTTTTCCATGTGAAATAGCAACTGTAGTTATGGAGCATAAGGACTTAATTTGAGGAACTTGGGGATCTGGTTGAAAAGTATCAGGATAAGAGGGACTTGAGGGCAGGTGTCTGGATACTAGAAAATTTAATTTTGTGGGCTTGTTTCAGTTGAATGTTGTTGAGGTAGTTAAAAAACTCATGCCACTTGACTTCAAGTGAAATGTGTGGTGAATGCATGCAGGAGAGCTGGCTGCAAAGTTAGAATTTTATTGTAGGTTTGGTCCAGTTTAGTGAATTGGGTTTTATGTAGGTCAGTTAGTGCAGATACTGCACATGTGACAGTAGGAATCAGAAAAAACAGGGGTCAATACAGTTTAGATCTGTATAACATCAACAGCTTTTGGTACGTTTTTGGGTGATTTAATGTGTTGTTGTGTCTTTCGGCTTTTCCTGGTTAGGGATCGCCACACCGGAACTCCGGTCCGCTAATAATTGGCAGTAGATTTTTACGTGCTGAGTTGCCGGCCCTGATGCACAAGCTTCAACGAAGGTATGCCCATTCACGCATGTCTCCACACAGAAGATGCTCTAGCTAAGAATCGAATGTATATCAAATTTTAGTTGACCATTGATGTTACGGAGTTATGGAGATAGAACAGAGATGCTGTGTTAGTTAGGGTGGAATTATTAAATGGAGTTAGAACAAAAAGGCTGTTGCAGGGAAGAGACATAAACAGTAATTTGATGTTCTTGTGGACAGTTTGCTCCTTAGGAAGAGAAAGGAATCAATAATTAGCAACTTGTAGAGTTGGGACCCTAGTAGCAGGCACATTTTACTGGACTGAAAGCCATTTGGCCTTAGAAAGGAATGAACAGTGGTGCTCCCCACTAGGTTTAATAAAGTGACAGAAAGATCTGGTGATAGTTTGTAGGGAGGAAAGGCTTTTTTTGGAAGTGGAGGCTATAATGGAAAGTCTCTATTCGAGACGATGAAATATTAGTCCCTTTGGAGTGGCATTTCTTGCTTCATGGGCTAAGAAATGGAAGAATTTTCTGGCTATAAAAGGGTGGCATTGACTTTCTTTTTAGTTTACTGAATGTGAAATTGAAAGTTAAGGGTGCTAATTTAATCAGATGAATTACTTGTTATCTCTGGCTGATATATGCCAGTTGAGAGACACAGATTTTAGTTTATGAGCGATGCTAGAAACCATAGCTTTAAATTTGGAGATGCTTAGTCATGATTCATTATTCCAAACCTACAAAATCAATGTAGATAAAGCTTGTTCAAAAGATTCCTTAATTGTGCCTGGGTTTAGGTTTTATCTGTAGAGATGCGAGAATCTTGTCATCCACATAAAATGGAGAGATACTGAGTGTGAGGCCAAAAGGAAGTTGATTCACAGACAGTGAAAGCAGAAGTAGGGCATGGACAGAAGCTTGTGGTCCTCTTTGCTTAAGTGATGTGAAATCTATCAATACCAGACTTAGTTTCATGCTGTATTCTGTAGGTAAGGCAGCTTTTAAGCCACTTGGTTACAGTAGGACTCGGTCTGCATCTCAGGGATATAATGAGGTGAGTATGGTTGGCTGAGTCATATGTTCTATATACAGTTAGGTTGCCATATTTATATTTAATAACATGTGGTCAGTAAGAGTTCAGCCATGGTGCTTCTTCCTGACCATAATCCATATAGACAGAATAATCACATAACATTTTTTCAGTACTTTAAAACTTGTAGGGAAAGTAGCTTCTCAACTATTTTATCTAGTATTAGAGAACTGATATGGGTCAGAAGTCTGAGTTGGTGTTATGGTGGGATTTTTCAGATATGGTGGTGACAATGGCTTTTTTCAGATGAAAGAAAAGAGTTTATGGAGAAAGTCAGAGAGAGCTCCTGTAAATGCATTGCAGAGGCTGAACTAGATGTTCTTTAAAAACGTAGGTGATATCATGGGTGAAGTTTCTCACCACCTTCAGGAGCTACTAATGAGTCTTTCGCTATCTGTTCCTTGATTTCTTGGGAAGTGATTCTCCAGCAGTAGAGAGGAGTTGAAGACTGCAGGGCAATCTGTGGGGTGAATGTGGTTTATAAATATTCATTAGTTTGCAATGTATTATTTGTTTGTATACAATGTGTGAATGAGAAGGAATGCATGTTCCGTGAAAGGCTACTGCCCTATCCTGATAAAGCTTCAATACTTTATGCTCACTGGCTGCCAGAAAAAGTTCCAGCATCCCCGCAACCCTGAAAATTATAAAGCAGATGATCAGAAAATGGATGGATGGATGGAGGGACAGTGCTGTTTCATCTTCCAGTGATCTTAGTATTGGAATTTCATCAAAGTAGTGTTTTGATTTTATATGAGTATTTCTAGATGTTAAATGATGCCATATCACTTACATTCAGTACTGGCTATTATATTTCTTATCTATTTTTGTTTTATATTTACTTATTTAAATTATATAAATATTGGTACTGTAATATTTCTGGGTCTATATTAAAAAACGAAGAGGTGTTTCAGCGAACACCTCTTGGTCGATACATAATGAGCGAATGCTCAAAACAGCAGTTTCTTTCTCTGGGAAAGAAACCGCTAGCACAAACACACGTATATATACACACACACACACACTTTAAAACATAACAATGTGTGGGGCCTCGCCCCCCACACCCCCCGCTAACTAAATATACCAACTCCAAGATCGCACTACAGTGAGGAAAGGGGCAAACACATGGGGATGGTCAAGCGATTTCTTTTCCAGGGAATGAAATCACTGTTTTGAGTGTTTGTGCTTTAGTGCATTCGCTCATTACGTGTCGACCAAGAGGTGTTCGCTGAAGCACCTCGTCAGTCTTTTAGTATAGACCCATATTTCTAACATCAGGTCGCCCTTTATTCCACAAGCTATTAATGGAAAGTCTGAAGTACATTATTACTTATTTTAGATTAGATTTTTGAGGCATATAACAAAAAAAATAATGCAGGCAAATGTCTTCACCAACCAGTGGTATAATAAATAAAAGATTAGCACTTTTTTCTCAATAGTTGTAAGACGTCATCAGAATAAAAGCTACTGCAACCAACTCTTTTTAAACAATAAAAAAAAACTGTGATACAACCATGTGATGCTTCTATATATAAAAACATTTTGATGAAACATTTAAAAATGTATAAATCACCATGAATATCTTAAAAGTGTAAATCTATTAAAAATGCAAATCATAAACCAAGCTTAAATACAATAAATATACCTTTCATCATAAATTATCAGACTGCCTTTTTAAAACAGAGTTAGTTTAGATATTTTCATTCAGTCCTGGCTTCTGGGCTGCAGTCAGCTTCAGTTGTCATAGCCACTCATAATATCCATTATAGGTCTCACAGTCGCCACCATCAGGGGCAGGTTGTACTTTCTCTAAACTAAAAATAGCAAACCTCTTAAAATTAATGCTTACCCATGTATGCTTGCTAAATGTGTTATCCTTAAAGTTGATGCTATAGGTATGCTAGTTTATCCTATCCCTGATTGTTGGCATTTGGTTTTGCCTACATAGAATGCATTGCAGAATAGGTAATTTGCAATGCACACCAAGCCTTTAGTTCAACAATTAAAGAATCCCTCACAACCAATAATTTTTGGGAATCCAGGCACAGTTAAACCAGGTCCATCACTGATAAACTTACATTGTTTACATGAGCCAAATTAAGCCATCATTAAGCCATCATTCTATGCTTCGTATTAACAGCTGCATTTTGACCATTGTAGTTTTTTTTCCCCCTTCCAAATTGTCTTTCATGCTGGATACTATTTTAACTACCATAACTGGCGCTTTACCTAAAAATGTGGCTGATTTGATCTGATTCTCATTCATATCTATATCCCAGTTTTTCTTAAATATTTACTTCATCTGAAAATATTTATTACAATACATCAGTGTCTTACTGGTGTTAAAATCATTAAAACCACTATCCCCGATGTGTTTAATATTGTGAATACAATTCCTTGTTATGTTTGGTATCAGCAGAAATTCCTTGGATGAACACTCTAAGACTTCTCCAAGTGATTCAGTTATCATATCTAAAGGATATACCCACAATCTAAGAACATGTCAGCTAGAATTTTTACATCTTTTAAAATATCACATCTTTAGAGACTAGTCTCAAAAGTCTGATTGCCTGGCCCATAATCAGACCTTTTTTTCTACCAAATAAGATACCCACTTATAAAATGTAGGAAATTATTAGAACACATGGGTTTCTATACAAATTCAAATCCAAAGTCCATTGCTGAGTTACCCTATCTGCCACCGATGGGTAGTACCCAATTGCAGAGGCACAATTAACTTGTTAACCTCACAAATCTCCCTTAGCAAATATCATAGTAGGTCTATAATGGAGAAAAGAGTGGGGATGAATGTACATCATCCAGCAGATGTGAAGGCATGTTATAGCTACCCTAAATGAGGACATTAACAATGGCCATCCTGATATTTGTGAAACGCCCACACAACGGGAGAATGGAAGGAGTGCTAGTGTTGGCTTTTCAGTAGCTATGTGTTTACCGAAGATGACATTCCTGAATAAGACAACTAGTTAAATAGAACTATGTCTTTCAATTTCAGTGCTTTGTATAGTTCAGGGACACATTAGGGAAATCCTTCTCTTAATGAAAAACTCAAATCTTTCAAACAGAAATTGTGGAAATTTCAGTCCCAAAAGTTAGACAATGTATTTTTTCATGAATGCCTCCAGCAAGGTGGAGTACCAGGGGACTTAGGATTTGGAAATTTCCCAATAACCTAGAATTTAATTCTGTACTACATCATGAGCTGCTTGCCCATTCTTATTCATGCCAGTAATAGACTTGTTAAAGATATTAATAAACTGATTGAATCCATCACCTCAGATTTAACTTTTTCATCATATATGCTCAGCATTCTAATATGTTGGGTAAAACTGAGACAGAAATGGCTGCAGCTAAAGAGTTGAAGGAGAAGAAATGTTCATCGATAAGTTGGGCCATGAGTGCAAATAAACAAATTTGACACCAGAGGGAAAAATATCAAGCCAAAGTCAAACAGCTACACAAAGGAGTATGTTATCCACTCACAGGAATACATTATTTCTATTATAGTGTCACTGTGTAAAAAAATATTATTCACTTTTTAAATAGTGACATTGCATCCAGAACATCATGCTGTTGTAATCTTCCTGTGCTGTCGTCTGTGGTGGAGACAGTTTTATAATGCACTGTGTAGGACTGGAACATCTGCATGCTGATGTCTTTGCATTGCATGATGGTAAATAAAGTATGTGTCTTTTTTAAAGGACTCAGGAGTGTGCAAGCAACCATTCATGACCTGAGTCCTTGCTGTCTGAGGAAGCTCATTGTGCCATACTGCCCCAATGTGATTCTGTGCTCAGCATTCGAAGAACTGCTGTTTATTCTGCAAGCTAATATGGAACATTTAGGCTTCCTTACTTAGTATCAGGCTCCTCACCTGTGCACCTTGCTACCTCTTCCAGCTTTAGACATGCCTTAAGCACTTACTTATTTGATCTTGCATAGAGTGGAGTGGACTAATTTTGTACTCAAATAGTTTTATGCTATGTGGCTTATGCTGTCCATTTATTATGGCTTATGCTGTTTATGCTTGGTGTTGTTTCATAGTACCAACATTTTTGTGACCTATATTTTATTTCCGTTTTACTTTGTAATGATCTTTGTTTAAAAAAGCCATTAGATAAACCCAAACCTGAACCTGAAGTTGAACTGCTTTATTTGAGTGATCATGATAAATTTGAAGGTAACTTCCCCTCCATAGATATTGAAAGGTAGAAAAGGAAAGAAAAAATATTGCACTAGTAAAATATAAAGCTATGGTTTTGTGTACAGTACAATATAATTCATACTAGCTGTTGAAGTGCACTTTAAAGAGAGATGAACACCCAGAACCAACACTTAACAGATTAAGAACTAAGACATTTAACTGTTATAAATAATTCTAATTATTTCATATAAATGCTTTCATAATAGTCAGGTCTGTCACCTATGATATGAATAATTCCGTAGTGCTAAAAAGGTGTGTTTTCTACATTTGTGAACTGAAACAAAATAGCTTATGCCATTTAATGGTTATATATCACTGAAGAATCATACCAGAACCAAAAAAATACATGTTTGATCACCAGTCCTTAGACACTTAAAATATATTTTGTGTCGGCATGACACTATGAAATAAGCCAGTTCTTACCCATTAGTGCTAGATATAAAAATGGGCATTTTGGTTTGGCAGCACATATAGCATTCAGCATTAACTGAACGTATTCCCCCAGTCTCCCACCTTCTTTCCATTAGGGATCAGACCATGTTGCTGTTCCTTGCTGCTTATGAGTTCTGTTATAATATGAAGGCTCTATTAAGAAGCTCACAAAAGTGTAATGACATAGTGAACATTAGAGCCGATAAAGGCAAGTATTTAATTTAAGAATGATCCATTATTCAGGCTAAACTGAGACACTGGATAAAGGTTCTAAAAGGCTCTCCAGGAAAAAAAAAAAGAGCTCCACACTATATGCAAAAGGCAAAGACCCCATAGTGAACAATAAAAAGCAGAGAAGCTAGCTGCACGCAGAAATGCTTACTCAAGGGTTCTTTTTCATTCTTTTTTAATAGCTGCTATCATTCATGAAAGCTGTCCCTTTTGTAATACAGTGGTGAGCAAGCCTTATATTACAACAGAGAACAGTCAAAGTTACTTTTATAAAGGTCCAAAGTATGTTGTGCCATGCAGGATACTCTCTGTTTAACCTACTTCTGATTATGTGTGAAGGAAATAGAAAAAACAGCTGTCATACATTTAAATTCCTTTTTTCAAGTCGTATTTAAAAATCAACACACCATTCATCTATACTGTTTGTAATACTGATATGCATAAATATTCTTAAATATTGTACCTATCGAGTAGCTTGTACAGACTTGTACAGCATAACAGCAGATAAAAAGAGAATTTTCATAAACGGACTATTTTGTATGTGAGAAAAAATATCTGTGAACTATAACAGGGTCAATTTTACTATATTATCTGTTGAAGTGCATTTTAAAGAGAGATGAACACCTAGAAAACAACATTTAACAGATTAAGAAATGGTCCTGCTAAGTATCCTACAATCCTTCAACATGGCTGCTGTATTTTAAAGTTATTGTAACCTAAGGCTCCTTCCCTTCCTGTTTCACTCAGATAATTGCTAGAATGGCAAAAACATGGCAAAGGGAATCAAAATATGAAGTTTTGCTCACCTGAAAAAATATGTGAAGCTTTGATCATCTAAAACAATCAATCAATTTTACAAAATACATAATGAAGCAAAACAAATTAACTCTGCAGTTATTTTAATGCTGTAAACTTACAAAAAATCTTCTGCAGATATGATTATAGCAAGCAAAGGGGCACATCTAAATATCTTCTCTATAAATTGGGCTGCTGTGAAAATAATTGAAATACAGTGGTGCATATTTAAATTATATTGATATAGTACATGTGGAAAATACAGCAGATTCAGATTCCTTTATAGTAAGTCATGTATGATTTTCTAGGTAAAGTATTTCTCATTTTCACCTGCACTAATTATTCTGTCTGACTGTTTTGCAAATGAATTGATCCTGAGTTGTGGGCCCAGAAACTGTAGTTAATGAAGATGTCATCCTGCTGTCATGTGTGTGACATCTGACTTGTAACAAAGAAAAAAAAAGAAAGAATCAGAAAATGAAAACCATCATGGATCCTCAATGGTATTGACATGCAAAACTGCAACAATCTTAAATCACTGACTCATTTATCCCCAGCCTCAGTTCACAAATTTTAAATTGGCAACTTATCACTTTAGGGAAGATAGCCATTATGGATAATATGGAAAGCACTTCCATTTGTATGATATTACTCTAGGCTGCAGCACCTTTAAGAGAGGTGGCTTGGAAAAGTACATTTTTCAGTATCACTGAGTGAGCTACAGTCCATGCAAAAGTTAGCCACTTAAATCTGTTGCAGTAAAAAACTGAAATAACTGTAACTGATGGCAAATTTACTCGCTACAGCTTGCAGATAATTTGAAGTGTGTGTGTGTGTGTGTGTGTGTGTGTGCTAATACAAAATGTTTACGTATGTGATTTATAGCCGCAACCTCACTCCTGTCCTACACCCAATTCCTTGTCCATAAGTTAATGTAGATTTTCTTTAGCCTAGCTGGTCAACACAACTATGGACTTTTATATCATCACTACTTCTCTCTGGGCTTCTGTCTTAACACCATATTGGACTGTTCACTATTTTTATTTCTCCCCTATTCCCATGCAATACTACAGTGCTTGCTATCAATAGGCTTCCACTTTTGTTAAACATAACATTTACAAGATCACACATAAATCTGTCATTCACAGAATTATGCACAGACTGAAGCATTATGTTCACACTAATTTGCATAGAATCACACAATTTACAACAATGTCTAGCCAAGAGTCCAAACTGATATCATACATAGCATTTGAATCTATGTAGTTAATGGACAGTCCCATTCAGTTCAAATTCTTTCTTTTTTACAAATTTAACAAATTCTTCATAATCTTTGCTTAACTGTGCATTTTTTGCAGGTTCATTCTTCATTCTCTTGCATCCTTCTAATTCTTGGTAGCTACTTCCCATAATTTTGGAGTTCTGACTTTCTTTTTAATAAGCACAGTGAAATCTTTGCCAGGTGGGTAACTCTTTTAGCCAGTAATGTCCTTCCTACTCAGTTTACTTTGTCTTGACAGTTTTTACTCTCCCTGCTGCTATATAAAGCTTCCACAGCAGCTTGGCTTTGTCTTCTACAGTGTTAAGCCTATTGATACCCATTTTGTTCCATAAACTATATCTCTCAGATACTGAGTTTTCATTTACGTTTAGACTTTCCTTTTCTCATTGCAGATGTGCATGGCAACCATAGTTACAGTTATGTTCAGTTGGTACAATGGCTTTGTGACTCTGAATGTTTCTGCTGTTCTCCACATTAACCACCTTTGTCAGTCTCAGAAAGTTAGTGAGAGAGTCTTCCTTCTGTTTGAGGGTATTATTTTTCTTTCGCAAGTTTGTTACATCAGTAAGAAGTTCTGTTACCTCAGTATAAGAAGTAATAGTTGGCAGGCATTGTTGTAATTTACTGTTTGCTTATTCCCAGAGATTGACTTTAGGAATATTTACAGCTTCCACATTTTACACTTGGTAATTGATGTAGGAACAGTTCATACTGCTCATTCACCTTGCAAAACATTTTTTTCATTTTCCCCTGCAATTCACAAAACATTATTTTTTTCATTTTTCTAGCTCATGAAAGCATTGAGTAATTGCATTTTGGTTATCATTACTGCATTTCAATAATCACTTTTTCTATACACTAATATTAAAAACGTTCCGGTGCTTGTTGATTACTTGTTTAATAAGCCCACTATCAACTGTATAACTTAAAATCATCACCCTTTCAAAGACCATATGGTTGGGATCCACATGTTGTCTTCAAGAAAACCTCAAATTTAAAGAACATGTTATGAACCTATGACAGCATTAAGGCAATGTAGGATCATGTACATTTAAGTGTGGTGTGTGTAAACAGTGCTCATACATTAACACAAAGAAAACAGAAACAATTTTTATGACGGCTGGCCCAGAGAAGTTAAGGGTCCATTTTAATTGAGGGACCAAAGGGGTGTTACATGTGACTCCTACTAATTTGGAAAGACAGAATTGTTTGAGGAAAAGTATATACCAACACACATACAGTAGAGACAAGACAGACTTTACAAATAAATTGAGTTGGCCTGCCAAATAAATAAATAAATAAGGTTTTAGAAAGTTTTTGTTTTCTGTCCTTGAAAAAGTCCCAGTTAACATGTGAGTGGAATTATGGGAGACTAAATTAGAATATTTAAATTAAAATGGCAACTTAAATTAGATGCAAACAAACATCCAGGCTTGTATGATACACTGTGTTTAAGCAGTGTTCCTAAAATGAGAGCAGTTAAATTATGCAAAATAATGGATTTAGTTTTGTCTGCATTTTTGTATCTTTTGAATATTTTATACTCAATAATACATAAACAATTGTAAAAAAAGGGGGGATTTTTTAAACTACATTGATATGCACTGCAATATACTTAAATGTATATTTTTAAACAAGGATCGGTGTTAATTGAAAAGTGGTCATGTTATTTAAGTGCACAGTCATATTAGGTTGCTTTTAGTTCTGAAGAAGTCTATGTGATTAAAAACAAAAGTGTTTAACTGTTTAAACGACTATGCACTTTCCTGTTTTTCAAGTACAAGTCCTGCTATTTATTCCAAGTAGTGATTTTATTTATTCATTTGGAATGCTCAGCTGTTCTCAGGTAAACTGAAAGATATAATCCCTTCGACATGTGCCTGCATCTGCCCTGATGCCCTCTTCCATTGGGAGTCACCTGGGTGCAAAATTTCAAGGTGCTCAAGCAGCCTCTGCTAACTCCTCTCAACATGGAGGAGCAACAGCTGTACTACAATATCATTCACAGATTGCCAAAAATGTCATTCCATTATAGTCAATAAGGCCAGCCACCTTGCAAATAAATATCATTTCTGCTGTATGTATGAAGATCCTTTCACTCACCATCCAAAGTTCATGACCATAGGAATATCGGGGACATAAACCAAGCAATCTAAAGAACATTGTTCTATAACTCAGTTCTCTCTTTCCCACCATAATCTGATACAATGTTTGTAGTACTGCCACCACTGCACCAATCCACTGGGGAGTTTCCTAATTACCCTTAACTTCCCACATGACCAAGACCCCAAGATATTTAAACTCCATCATCTGTAATAGCAGTTCCTCCCACACAGAGAGAGAGAACTATCAACTCTTTTCCAAGAGAGAACCATGACCCCTGGAGGAAGTGTTGATTTTCATCTCAACTACCTCACAAACAGCAGTGAATCACTCTGTGCAGATGTATGATGGCAGTCACTTGAAGCATCAGTGGCAGACACAGATGTTGAAAGCTTCATGTCACTAAACTGGATACTCTTCACACCTTGGTTGTGTCTTGATATCTGGTTCAAGAAAAGCACAAGGAGGAGTGGAAGCAAAGCTTAAACATGGTAGAGCCTTGCACTCACCTTGAACATATTCAGCTTAACCACAAGAAGGCAAATTCAACTCTCTCTCTCCTCCAGTACATATGTCAAACTGCACTAAGCAATGACCCTCAGACCTCATACTGGTGTAGCATTCTCCACAAGACATTCTAAGGTCCATAGTTATATGCCTTCTCCAAGTATGCAAAATATCTATGCAAGGGCAAAGATTTGATCAATTGTTCCATAGCCAGGAAGTAATCCATATTCCTCCTCCTGAATGTGAGTTCAACTATTGCATGAAGTCTCTCTTCCAACATTCTAGTATATGCTTTCTCAAGGAGGGTGGGGAGTATGATCCATCTATAAATGGAATTCACACTGATGACCCCCTTTCTGAGAATGGGGATTACTGCCCCATTATGCCAATCTAGAGATACTTCCATGGTATTCCATACAACACTGAAAAGGAGTGTTATACATGACTTTCCAAAAATATCCAACATCTTCAACATTTCTGGACTGATCTCAAACATTTTTGTAGACTGGCCTCAGTGGAAATGTTCAATCATTGCAGTGACCTAATTTATCACAATGGATCCAGATTAGCAATTTTTTTCTGACACCATCTCCTCAAAGGAGAGCACGTCAAGTGAAGTCAAAAATTCTTCAAATTCTTCTTCCTATCTCACAACATCTTTATTTAGGTCATCTTTTTCCATCTTTAAGAACACTGTGGTGATTATCTCACCCATACTTCTCAACTGTACAGATTTTTGCAAAATGTCCAGATTTTTCCTCATATTGTTGGCCCATTTTTCATAAAATTGTGTTTTTCTGGCAAATTAGTGGCAAATCATTAAAAATTGAAGTTAGAAAATAATGACCAACATTTGAGTTTCAGACTTCATGCCCTTCATAAAATTCATGCTAATGCAAAACCTGTTATTCTGTCAACTTTCTAAAGTTTGTAAGAGCAATATTTAAAAATTGTCCCTATTTTAGGCTTTGTCCCACTTTTATTTATGACTTTGACCAGATTTCTTGCTCTAAGAGGTTGAGAGGTATGATCTCACCTATCCTTTATGAAACGCAGAACAGTCTGGACAATACCTCCGTATCACAGGATGGTTTGTCAAGAGGTATTTGACATTGCCAGACCTCCACCCACAATCGGGTCTTCACTCAGCAACTCCCACACATGAACAACAAAGGAACCAAGGACAACCAAAAACCAGAGATGAAGAACAAAACTCGAAAATACACTGGTAGAAAAGCAGGTGCTCACAACTCAAATTTTAGCATAAAATCCTTCTATTGTTATGCTATTCCAGATGAAGTCCTCAGACGAATAGTGGAACAATAAAAGGATTTTACGTTAAAATTTGAGTTGTGAGCACCTGCTTTTCAATTTCAAACTGATATCATACATAGCATTTGAATCTATGTAGTTAATGGACAGTCCCATTCAGTTCAAATTCTTTCTTTTTTACAAATTTAACAAATTCTTCATAATCTTTGCTTAACTGTGCATTTTTTGCAGGTTCATTCTTCATTCTCTTGCATCCTTCTAATTCTTGATAGCTACTTCCCATAACTATGGAGTTCTGACTTTCTTTTTAATAAGCACAGTGAAATCTTTGCCAGGTGGGTAACTCTTTCGGCCAGTAATGTCTTTCCTACTCAGTTTACTTTGTCTTGACAGTTTTTACTCTCCCTGCTGCTATATAAAGCTTCCACAGCAGCTTGGCTTTGTCTTCTACAGTGTTAAGCCTATTGATACCCATTTTGTTCCATAAACTATATCTCTCAGATACTGAGTTTTCATTTACGTGGAGACTTTCCTTTTCTCATTGCAGAGGTGCATGGTAACCATAGTTACAGTCATGTTCAGTTGGTACAATGGCTTTGTGACTCTGAATGTTTCTGCTGTTCTCCACATTAACCACCTTTGTCAGTCTCAGAAAGTTAGTACGAGAGACTTCCTTCTGTTTGAGGGTATTATTTTTCTTTCACAAGTTTGTTACATCAGTAAGAAGTTCTGTTACCTCAGTATAAGAAGTAATAGTTGGCAGGCATTGTTGTAATTTACTGTTTGCTTATTCCCAGTGAATTTTCGAACTCCCACACATGCAACCTTCCTGTCTTGTTAATAAGCAGTCAGATCCAGGGACATTCCCCTTTGCTAACATGGTATAGAATTCTCTTACTTTAGCTTCATAAATTCTCTTAACACAGCTTCTAAGGACAGCAAGTTGAAAAGGGCTGACCACCTTTAGGCCACAGATTCTTGCTGTTGTCACAACTGATACAATTTTGAAGGTGATCAATTTGGATTCCAAGTTTCCTACCTTTCTGGTATATGGAACTCTTTCTGGAAGTAGGAGTTGAATTCATCCTACAGCAGTGCATCATCTAGGCAACCAAGGACACCATCCCCTGATTGTCTGGGCATTCAACATCTACCTAGCCATCAGGCCCAACTTATAATTTAAAGGTATTAAATGACATTCCTCTCCAACTACAAGAGCTACGAGTTTAAATTGGGGTTTGACTGCATTGATTTTTGGATTTGACCCACCCACCTACCCAATTCTTTTTATGACTGGTGTTTTTTAGATACCTACCCCTACTGTAAATTCCTTTATAACTTCTTCACAATTTTTTACAGTCCTATGAGAATGGTCAACTATTTCACTATGTAACTGTTTGTATTGTTTTAACTGCCAATTATGAGCTATTTTCAATGAAATTATAGCGAGTCACATGATTACTTTAGCAGTTATATATAATTGTAATTGTTGAGAATTAACACAGTTCTGTAGAAGTCTATTATTCAAGGAAGAAAGTGCTTAACAGTTTTGTGCAAAAGCAGTTGGAAGAACTTATTGTGTTGTTTACTACAATTGAAGGATTTTTTAACGCTGCCTTGATTAAAACCTTGGGTTTTAACATCAGTTTTGGACTTTTTGTTAACCTACTATTTTGTGTTGCTTACCTGAGTAGTTCTCTACCACACCTGAGATGGAGGTGTCATCCGACACTACATGAGCTTTTCTTGTGATTACTGGTGTTCGTTTTGTCTGCATGGACACACACTGTGGGTTTTGGTTCACAGTCCATGTGAGTGTTAATGATCTGAGAAGTACCTCTCCAGACTATATGAAGTGAGACATGATAGAGATTTCAGATTATGTGTTCCAGGTAGGTACGAGCCTAGCACTGAGCAGCATCCTACCTTCCCCAAGGATGATACCACAATATAAACAGAAGATGACTGACTTTAACAATCAGCTTAGTCACTAGTGTCAGTCAGTTTGGGAGGACATAATTGACAAACCATGCTGCTTTCCCTGAAATGGTCTGCACTGCCCCACTAGGCTTTCAGATGTTGGCAAAAACATTATCTACCCTTATAGTGCCTTTCTTTAGGCAATGCTAATCTGATAAACCTTCAGACAAAGTAAATTCTAATCAAGATAAACTAAAGGAGATACTGCTCGATGCTAGGAGTCTCAACAAGAAACTCCACTCACGGGAAGTGCTCCTCACCCTGGAGTGTGTTGACATCTGTGCTGTTACTGAGACATGGTTTAAGCTGTGGAAAGCACCATGGTAGTGCAAGGGTATAATACCTTCCACACTTAGACCAGCTACCATACAAACAGGGACAACAGGAGGAAGTGTATGAATCTACATAAAAAGTAAGCACATTGTAAGAGTGGTCAAACAATGACAAATTTGAGCTACTCCATGTCCAACTAATCTTAGGTAAAGTCCCATTCCATATCCTTGATAGCTATAGGTCCCCATCTATGACCCAGGATAACCATAGCATGTACTTTAATGTACTAGAGAAATTCACCATCCACCCCAATATAATATTCATGGGATATTTCAACTATTTCACCATAAACTGGGATACATGCACAACCACTAACATGCAGGCTTAAAGATTCCGGGATTTTGTCAATGCAAATATCCTGGAACAGCTAGTCTGCAAAATCCAGGACCGCTAAGAACTTTTCCAGGGGTAATTACTTCCTACTAAGTGATGACATAGCTAAATTCCAAGGTCCCATCCCAAATTCAGAGAACACGGTGGCCTATACAGAAGTATTTACGGAAACCCTGTACAAGCATATAAATAACTGCATAGAAACAGCAGTACCGAACCAAAATAAACTTAGGACAAACTTCAAAAACAATCCTTCTTAGCTGGCCCTCAGTATAAATAGGTTGCACAACAAAAGAAATAAAAATCCTATCCAAAAATAGGATGGGCTACACCCCACAAACAAAAACTCTCTCATCTGCCTCATAGTTGTATATGTCCAGCAGCTTCTGAATAAAGAAAACTCCACAGAAGCTGTACTGCCCCAGACAGCCTACAAAGAGAAAAGAGGAGAAGCCCACCATAGAAGAAGTAAGAAGAGCACCAAAGGAACTGAAGTCTGGGAAAGCAGCATGCTCAGATGAGGACACAGCAAAATATGCTGTGTAAGATAGGGGAGAAATGGCTTTTGAGGGTAATCATAGCAGTGTGGAGAAAAGGCATATCCCAGATGACTTGAGAATAAGCATATTAGTAGCAGACTACAAGAGCAAAAGGGACATCCATAACTGTGAGCAATACAGAGGTATCAAACTCATGCCACATTGCATGAAAGTTCTGGAGAGGGTGATGCATAAATACATACACAGAATAGTAGAAAGTAAGATGGGAGATGAGCACTTCAGATTCAGATTATGATACAGCACATCTAACCAGATGTTTGCAGTGAGAGAGATAATTGAGTAGATGCTAGAGATGAGGATAGAGTCTAGCTGGGAATTCCTAGACTTGGAAAAAGAGTATGACAAGGTCTCATGAAAGCTGATTTGGGCAGTCCCGCAGTAATCTGAAGTCCCAGAAACATTGGTAGAATTAGTGCGGGTAATGTACAAGGACCGAAGTAAGAAGAGTATTCAGTCTCACAAAGGGGTTCCCAGTGGGAGTGGGTGTGCACCAAGGTTCAGCTCTGAGCCCACTTCTGTTCATACTGGTGATGGACTACATTAGCAAACAGGTCAGAAGGGACAAATGAACAAAGTTGCTGTATGCAGACAATGTGGCATTACAGGCAGACTCTGAGCAAGAACTTCAGCAAAGGATAGGGGAATGGAATGCAACTGAAGGCATATGGGATGAGGATGAAACTGAGTACAGATAAGACAGTTGTAATGGTAGCAAATGGAATAGTTCAAAAGAATCTGAGAAGGGAAAACAGTGGAAAAGGATAACAGCTTCAAGTATCTGATAGGGATGGTTGAGGAGAAGGGAA
Source organism: Protopterus annectens (assembly GCF_019279795.1). NCBI lineage: Eukaryota > Metazoa > Chordata > Ceratodontiformes > Protopteridae > Protopterus > Protopterus annectens. The sequence goes on along the minus strand of NC_056742.1, from coordinate 128,279,180 downwards.
GTCTGAATGAAGAGGTCCAAACTAGAATCAGAGGGGCTGCAGCTAAATGGCACACAGTGTCAGGTGTAATATATGACAGAAGTATGCCAAAGAAGTGGAAAAGTAAGGTGTACACACAGTGGTGCAGACAGAACTACTGTATGATACAGAAACCTGGGCAGAATAGGCAGAGCAGTTGAGGAAGCTAGAGGTGATGGAGATGAGGTACTGAGATGGGAGGCAGGATGCACGCTGTGGGACAAAGAAATGAGGACATAAGAGAAGAACTCAAAGCAACTCCAACTGCAGAAAAGGTCAAAAAGAACAGATTACAGTTGTTCGGGCACATGTACAGAAAAAACAGACGTAGTGAAGAAGATTTGGGACATACAGGAAGAAGAAATGAGGGCATCCAGCAAAGAGATGGATGGATTGCATAAGAGAAGACCTGCAACAGTCAAGCATGAGCGTTGAAGCAGACAGGAGTGACACCGAATAGAGAGAGATGGTGACAGCTGACACAGCACCCCAACTCCATGTAGAAAATGGGAAAAAGGGGGTTGATGATGATCAGGGAACTAATCAAGTCCACAAAAGCCAACTATGAAGCACAAATAGCCTCCCAGGTTAATGGTAACCATAACGTATTTTTCAGTTATATACACAACTTTAAGGGGAGCACCCAACAGTGTGCTGAACTAATAGTAAATGGAACTCCCTATTCTAAACCAAAGAATACAGCAAATTTGATGGCCAATAAATTTAGCTCCAATTTTAACCCTAGTTCCCCTCAGGAAATACTGTCTACCATTTCTCTCCCAACTCTTAATAAAAAAACAGGTCTTTACTGCATTCTCCAAAGCTAAAAACAATGCATCAGTGGTTCCTGATAATATCCCAGCGTGCCATTAAACAGCTTGAAACACAACCTGTCAGGCTCACTAGAATCTCTATTCAAACACTGCCTCCAGGCAGGCTTCATTCCTAGGGAATGGATGACTGCAACAGTCAGCCCTTTACACAAAGGGGTATCATCAAAAGACCCAGAGGACTACAGACCCATAAGTTTATCTAGTCTTACATGGAAAGCCATGGAAAGAATTATAGTTGACCTGATAAACAAACACATAGGTAATGTTCAGACATTGGATGCATCCCAGTCTGGTTTTGTCAAGGGCGGTCGTGGCTACTTAACCTGTTGGACTTCTTCAAGAAGGTCTCTAGAGACATGGATGAGGATAAAATGATCAAAATACTGTTGACCTCAACCAAGCAAAGACATTTATTTATTTATTTAGTTTGTTAGTTATTTTTTTATGTATTTGATGTTTGTTTACTGGGAAAGTCCAACTGGGCAGGTGCTCATTTTCAGTGGCGGCCCAAGGGGAAAAGCCCCAAAGGTTACAAAGGATACAAAAAGTACATAGCAAAAACCATATACAGGAAATTAAGTCATTAAGTTGATAAAAATAGCAGAGTATATATATGTCAACAAGTTTATACAATTATTACAAATTAAAAAAAAAATTAAGTTATTCAACAAAACATTCACAGCAAATGCTCAGGTAGTTGAGAATAGAAAATGAAAGTTTGTTATTTACAAAAGCAGTATTTACAAGGTTTCATTCAGTTGTATTGTTTAGTGTCTATATAGAGGGGTTAAGGCCTTGTAGAATGGGAGATTACTTAGCCAGGAGTTAAAAAGGAGCAGAGCTAAGAATTAGATAGATGGGATTTGAGGAGTGTTTTGAATTGTGAAGGGTTAGGGTTAGTTACAATATTCTGGGGGGTCAAGTTCCAGGTTCTTGCTATTTCATTGGAGTAGAGAGAATCGCCATAGTAGTTGCTCATGTTTGTGACTTGTAATAGACATTTGTTGGAGGAGCTCAGCTGTCTTCTGTTAATTTGTGGTGGAAGTAGGTTACAGAGTGCTGGACATTTTTCTGGTTGATACACCATGAGCCATTTTTAGCTAAGTAAATGTTAGGAGGTTGGGTAATTCAAGCCAGTTTAGTTGGTATAGAGCAACACAGTATTGGGATCTATATGGGGAATTAGTGGCAAATTTGGCAATTTTATTATAGCAGGCTTCTAGGCTTGCTAGATCAGCTTTTTCAGGTTGGAGAAAGTGGCAGAAGCACAGAGAAGAGTAGAAAGTAGATGAGTTCCGGAAAATGATTGTACTGTAGCATCAGTGAGGTATGGTTTAATTCTATAAAGAGAGCCAAGTTTAATGTGAACTTTTTTATGGTCAAAGACAGATGTCAAATTTCAAGTTATTATTTATCGTGATGCTGAGTAGTTTAGTGTGTGTTACAGACTCTATCTTGATGTTATCAGAAGAATATATTTGAAAGGGGGATTGTAGGTCTTGGGTTAATTATTAGAGAGTTTAGTATTTTTAGGGTATAGGATTAACTGGGAGTCAGAGAGCCAAGACCCTACTGCTGCAAAAGATAGCTGGGTTAATTCTTGTAGTTTGGAGAGTGAGTGGGCTGTGCCTGTGCAGATGAGTGTAGTGCCATTTGCATATTGTTTGATTGTGGGTAGGTTGGTAGCAGTTTACAGTTTGTTGGTAAAGATGTTAAACAGGAGTGGACCGAGGCTGGAACTTTGAGGTACTCCTGATGAAACAATTAATAATGAGGACAGTTCACTTTACCATTTTACAACTTGTTTTCGGTCTGTTAAGTACTTGTGGAACCAGGTGAGTGTAAAGTTACTTAGTTTGAGAGAAAGAAGTTCATTTAGTAGTTTTTGATGTGAAACGGTGTCAAAATCTTTTGACATGTCGAGGAATATTGGGATTCAAGCTGACCATTATTTCTGTATTGGTTAATGGCATTTGTGAAACTTAAAAGAGCAGTAGTAGCACTATAGTTAGGTCAGAAACCATGCTGGGAATTAGTGAGAAGGCTATTAGAAGGTAGTTTATGAGCTGGGAATGAATACATTCTTCTAGTATTTTGGATAATGGAGATAAAATTGCAAATGGTTTGTAATTGGATATGTCTGTACATGTTCCTCCTTTATGAAGTGGAACTATATATGCAATTTTCCAGATTTTAGGAATATATTGTTCAGTTATGGAGCGACTGATCAAGATGAAAAATGGGTAGACTATTGCACTGGCAGCTATCTTAAGGTATTCAGTGGGTAGATTATCTGCTCCAAGGGAGGTAAGTTTAAGCTTACATAGCATCTTTTTATGGTGCTGGTTTGAATGCGGCAGAAGGAGAAGGTATTAGAGTTTGTTATTAAGATCTAAGGGAATGGTTAGAGGTGTATTATTGGAAGTTTTGGTTATGTCTGAAATGGAGTTAGTGAAGTAAGTATTGAATTGATTGGCTGTACTATCTGATGTGTTTGTACTGTTGGGAGTTGGGGTTTTAGTTTGACCAGGGTGCAGTAGCTGATTTATAGAGGCATTAGCTGATTTATAGAGGCCCAGAATTTGTTGGGGTTGTTCTGATATTTTTGTTGTGTTTTAATGTAGTAAGTCTTTTTGTCATTTTGAATCTGTTTCTTAGCTTTGCTTCTGAGTTGCTGGTAGGAGTCTTGGGTGGTTTGTTTTTTGTTGGACTGGTAAGGAGCCCAAGCTTTGTCCATGATTCTAAGAAGTGACTTAGTTTCTTTTGTTAGCCCGGGGGCGAAGTCAGTTTTTACTTTAATTGTTCTGGAGGGTGCATGGCTGTTTAATATATTTAAGAAAGTATTGCTAAAATATGACATAGCTGTGTCTAGTGGGAGTGTTAATACTAGAGTCCAGTCACATTGTTGTAAGGTTGATATAAAGGTCTGAGGTGAAAAATGTTTTAATCTGAAACTGTTATCTTCATTTTCTCTTCAACCTGTGGATACTCAGATCTGACTCGGCTGCATTTCCAAGCTCCTCCCCTACGCATAATGTCCCTGTCTCCCTCATTCATTCAGATCTTGTTTACCACGCTAGCATTCGCATCGTGGTCTGAGCTTTAAGCATCTGTTTTGGGTACGTTTGTAGTTTTTTGGGTCATAATATTTATCTTCCCACTTTTCTATCTTCCCTTGTCATTTTTCCATCTTTCTAATGTAGTGCTCGGGTGTCGGGTACTTGTTTATATATATATATATATATATATATATATATATAATATGTATTATATATATAAAAAAATTAAAATACTTTCCCTTCCCTTCTTCCTAGCCTAGTGTGTGTGTGTGTGTGTGTGTGTGTGTGTGTGTGTGTGTGTGTGTGTGTGTGTGTGTGTGTGTGTGTGTGTGTGTGTGTTTCAGTCTCTCTCTCTCTCTCTCCATCTATATGATGGAGACACCCAAACAGGGTTTTAGGAAGTACATGGAGTATGGCCATAAGTTATCCCCAGCTGATGACTACACTCTGTGTGGTTTGTTTAGGGGTGGCTCACCTCGATTCCTTCTGCTTGATCTGCATGGGGTTCAATCCCCATGCATTGATTGACAGGAGAAATAAACTCATTTTGAAGGGCCTTCTCCCTCCACCTCTGATGGAGGCCCTGGTTGCTTCAGCTGCCTCTTCTGCTTCTTCCACCCTGCCCTCTGGGACTCAGCCTCCTGCTAAGAGGAACAGGGATGGGGAGAAGTGTAAGCACAAGGACTGAGACAGACTGAGGAAGTAGTACCCTGACTGCTCTGCCTCGACAGAGCCTTTAGCTAAATCCCACCTGACTGCCACTGCCGGTTCCCTGGCTTTATTTCCCTTGTTTTTCCCTGGAGCCGGAGGTGTCTCGGGTCTGCTCAATGCCATCAGCTTCTGCTCATTGGCAGTCTAGACTGGTGTTGGTGGCATCCTCTTTGAGGTCCACCCACAGCCTCTCCAAAGCCAAGGTGGACAGGATGATGGGGAGATTTATCCACACACAGATCTAGATGGGAGACTTGCCTGCCCCCTCCTCCTCTGGGGCTGTTGGCATGCAGTCTGCCTTTGTCCAAATCACTCCTCCAATCCGACCCCCAGTTTCTAAGTATTTGGGTCCAAGACCTCTCAGTGTCAAAGGGTCAGCGCTGATGGTACCTTCTACCTTGACACCAGCCATCATCCTGAGTGGCTCAGCTCTGACTAGTTCAGAGTCGACCAGATCTTGGAGCCATGGCCTCTGAGCTGGATCTGATGTGGTGGTGTTGGCTCCGAGTTTTTCAGAGCCAAGCGGCCCATTTGGAGTCTCAGCACCTGGAGACTCAGCTCCAGTTCACCCGTTGGATCAGAAGGTGACGGACCCTGTCAAGGTTCCCTCTCCAGGTGTTCATTCGCCTTCTGCTTTTGACGTGGTGGAGAGGGTCCTCTCGGTTCCATCGAGACCCTTGATATTTTTATCTTTGGAGTCCATCCTGGCTCCCTCTGTACCTGGTCTGGATTCCACCATCCTGGCCCCTCAGGGATAGCCTGCTGCCTTTCTGCCCCAGGGGGTTCCCCCACGAGAAGAGATGGAAGTTTTTACATCCTCCCCAGAGACCCCCCATGAGGAGTTTCCTCGAAAACACACATGCAAGAGGAGGCACTTAGACTCCCTGCTGGATTCCCTCATGGAGGACACTGATTTGGAGGAAGGGGAGGGTTCCCCCTGTTCACCCCCGAAGATGTCTCTTTTGGAGGCATCATGGAGATCCTTCATCAGTGAGGGAGTGGTCTGCTCAGAAACCCAACCCAGATGAGTCGGTAATACTAGAGGCATTTGGCACAGGACCCTCTACATCCAGGGTGTCCCCTCCCACAAATCCACTGGTGGATCTGATTACATCTTGAGTATGGAAGGAGCCCGACACAGAGGAGCCTATCCCCAAGCTCCTTGATAAAATACTTAGTGCACCTTTGGACAAAACTTATTGGACCGAGGGATCCCCAGTTGATGCCATGGTGGTGCCAGTGGCCACCAAGAAGGAGCTCATGCAGGAGAGCTCTATGGTCCATCCTCCAGACCGAGAGCCCAGAACAATGGACCATTTTGGGAACTGGGTATATGCTTCAGCCACGTTCTCGGTATGTGCACTGAACTACATGGCAAATGTAGTTAGACTCCAGCGAGATCTAGTCAAAGAGATCTCCCAGTCTACCCCAAGGTCCAAGTCGGTGGAGGATAAAAAGGTTTTCTCCTCTCGAATGGCCACCCTCACTTCGATTGCCAACACCTCTATGCTGCATTGCCATCAGGTGTCATGCCTGGCTCCAACTCTGTGCCTTCTCAGAGCCCTTTAAGGTGTCCTACCTTAACACCCTGTACGACGGTTTCACCCTCTTTGGAAAGTTGGTACGTGATGCTCTAGTCCAGAGTGAGAAAAATGGCAAAACTCTAACTGCCGTCGGAATCCTCTTCTTGACCCCTCAACAAACCTTTTCAAGGAATTAGTGAGGGGCAAAAAAGATGTGGTTCCAGAAGTCTCAGAACTATTCCCAGGATGCTTAGAACTCACCTTCCCCCAGATGCAGAGTGGGATTTGACAGATGCCGGCCCTGAGGCAGAGAGGGTTCAAGGAATCATGGGTCTTGAGATTATTTTTCAGACAGACCAGGGCTATCCAGCTGCTCATCTCTGGAGGCAGTCAGGGGCCAATGTTTGCTACACCCAATGGCCAAAGAGGCCATCAGAAACAATCATTGGGTGTTGCAGATCATATCCAGAGGATATTCAATCCCTTCATTCAACCACCTCTCCCTCCCAGACACCTCCCAGACATTCCACCTGAGAAAAAGGAGGAGGCAGCACTGGAAACTGCCAACCTGCTAGAAAAGCTTGTCATCCAGCCCATCCTTCCAGATCAGTCCAGATGGATTAGGCATTTATTCCATATTTTTTTAGTGCCAAAGAAGACGGAGGACTTAAGACCCATTCTGGATGTTTCCACCTTAACTCTGTTGGTTGCCAAGACAAAATTCTAGATGGTCACCCTCCAATCTATCCTGCTCTTCCTGCAGGAGAACAACTGGATGTGCTCGGTTGACCTTCAGAACACGTACTACCACATCAAAATGGACAGACACTAGCAGAGGTTCCTCTGCTTCCAGCTAGGGGCCAATCATTACCAGTTCAGAGTGCTACCCTTTGGTCTCACCAGAGCCCCCAGGGTGTTCACCAAACTGATGGTAGTGGTAGCAGCTCACCTGTGACTGCAGGGCTTCCAGGTCTTCCCCTACCTGGATGATTGACTCCTTTCTGCCCCCTCCAGGCATCGACTTTGCCAAGCCAGGGATTCTCTTCTACAAATAGCCCATCAGTTGGGCATAATCATAAATCTTAACAAATCCCTACTGACTCCGGTTCAAGTTCTGGATTTTATTGAAGCTTGATTGGACACAATTCAGACCAAGGTATTTCTATCCTCAGACAGACTCTAGTCCCTATCCCTCAAGCTCAATTGCCAGCAGCATAATTGGTCTTATGGGCGTTGGGGTCCATTGTACCCATGATCACCCTCTACCCATGACCCAGTTGCACGAGGGTACTTCAATGGACCCTTGCGGTTCAGTGGTCCCAGACAGACCTCCCATTGTCCCATCCTATTTGCATATCTCAGACATGCAGGGATTCTCTCCTATGGTGGATTCAATACCCGGATCTTCTTTGGGGACACACCTTTATTCTTCCTGCCCCTTTGACCACAGTGACTATGGACACCTCCTGACTCGGGTGGTGGGGGCATTGTTTGGGAAGGACAGTCCAAGGTACATGGTCTCCCTATGAGACTTGATTGCATATCAATGTCCTGGAGAGGAGGGCTGTGCTCCTAGTGTTGCAAGCTTTCCATGCCGATCTTCCTCTAGGGATGATAGCCATCCAGACAGACAATATGTCTGTAGTCTGGTACATCAACAATCAGGGGGAAACCAGGTCTTATCCCCTGTGCCGTGAAGCCATGAGAGTGTGGGAGTGCGTGATCTCCACCAGACGTTCTCTAGTGGCAATGCACATTTTGGGGAGGTCCAATATTCTAGCGGACAGGCTCAGCAGGTCTAGCCTGACACCTTACAAGTGGTCTCTGAATCCTTCAGTGGCGAAACAGATCTTTCTAAAGTGCGGTCAGCCTTGCTGTGATCTCTTCACCTCTCCTTCCAATGTGAAGTGCAGTGTGATTTTCACAGGGGGAAGCCCCAGAGATGCTTTGGTTCATGCTTGACCCTCCGGTCTTCTGTATGCTTATCCTCCTCTCTCTTTGATCCCAAAATTCCTTCAGAAAGCTCACAGGCTGGGGAGCTCCATCATCCTCATTTCCCCATTCTGGCCTTGCCAAGTCTGGTTCCTTTCTCTGTGGTCTCACATAATGTGTCCCCCCGGACATTAGATCTGGCTCTGGATCTCATCTCTCATCCCTCAAGGATTCCTCATCCAGCTCCAGTCAGTCTGAAGCTCATAGCTTGGCTGCTCCAGATCCCATGATAGTCAGGACTCCCAGGTGATCTTCATCGGTCAAAAGATATTAGTTGCAGCTCATAAATCTTCTACCAGAAAGGTTTATTCCAGCAAGCGGAAGCGTTTCTCTATTTGGGCATCTCAGCATAACCTAGATCACTTAACTGCTCCAATTCCGGTGGTCCTAGAATTTTTAGCAAGCACTTTTCATCAAGGTGCCAGTTCTTCTACGGTCAAGGTCCAACTGGCAGTTACATCTAACTTTCATATAGGCAACAATATGGCTTCTCTAACTTCTTCTAAGCTTTGCAAAGCCTTTTAGAAGGGTACCTTTTTGCTTCAGCCACTAATTAAGGACACAATGCCTCCTTGAGATCTTACATTGGTTCTGCAAGCTCTTGCGTCTTCCCCTTTCAAACCTGCAGTTTTGGTGGATCTACAGTTCTTGTCATGGAAAATGTCTTTCTGATTGCCATTACATCAGCCAAAAGGGTTTTGGAACTTCAGGCGTTATCGGTCAAACCTCCTTATATGATCTTTTGTAAGGACAGGGTGTCCTTGTGCACTAACCCCTCTTTCCTTCCCAAAGTGGCTTTGGAATCAAACATTAATCATGTAATTAATCATGTAATTAATCATGTAATTAATCTCCCTGTTTTCTTTCTGAATTTTCAGAATAAGGGAGAATACAAATTGTACTTGTTGGGCGTTCATAGACAGTTATGTTTTTACTTGCATAGGATTAAATCTTTCTTTAAGTCTGACCAACTCTTTGTTTCCTATTCTAAGCCTCTTTAGGGAAACCTGTATCGAAGATCACCATTGTTCATTGAATTTTTCAGTGTATTATTCTGGCATATTCAGCTACAGGTTTAACTCCACCAGATCATATTAAGATGTATTCAGCTAGATCTATGGCTATTTCAGCTGCCTTCTGGTCCAGAGTTTCACTGGATGACAATTGCTCTATGACCACTTGAGCATCTTCACATACTTTCATTTCACACTACAAGTTGGACATTCTATCCAGGAAGAGGGCATCCTTTGGCTCCACCATGCTTCAGAATATCCTTCCATGAGAGCCTCCCAGGTGTTTGGTAGCTGGGGACTCTGTCCCACAAGTTGAAGAGCAAATGAAGACAGCTTCAGATAAAGAAGTTATGTACTCACCATAACATTCCATCTGAGTTGTTGCTCTTCATTTGTCTTCAACCATCCCTCCCTCCTCCACCCCTGCCTTATGTGGTCTGTGTGGTGGTTTGGCCTGAAAAGATATAGTCACGACCTTGACATAGGTTTATGCACCTCTTCATGCTTCTGGAGACTTATTGTTATGGGGTATGGTCTTGGGTCAGTTTGGGATGCTATAGATAGCAACAAATTTGATCTGAAGGGAGGCGGGAGACAGGGGCATTATGGGTAGGGGAGGAGCTTGGAGCTCGGATCAGATGCTGGAAATGCGGCCGAGTCAGATCCGGCCCAGATCCAAGTACGCACAGACTGAAGACAAATGAAGAGCAACAACTCAGATGGAACTTTTATGGTGAATACATACATTCTTTTTTTACAAATTTGTCTGTATAAAGTACTTTTGGGGGAGTGATTTATTGTCTTAGCAAGTCAGTAGGTGAGTGGTCACTAATGCTGTCTGGGAGGCAGCCTGAGTGCTTGATTAGTAATGGTTTGTTAAGATCCAGTCTAAAATTGACTGTCTGTTGTTTTTGTTTTTTTTTTATCTGCTCTGGTTGGGGATTGAATCAACTGTGACAATCTGTGTAAGTTTATGAAATTTGAGGGAGTGCCAGAGGTATTGGTTAGCCAATTGATGTTAAAGTCACCCATTACTATTGTTTCTTGAGTAAAACTTAGGAATAACTAGTGGAGTAAGTCCTCAATTATGTTAAGATTATTTCCAAGTGGGATGTAAACTGTTATCATTATTATGTATTTGATGGGGTTGATTTCAGTAAATAGCATTTCTGTATTGTTAAGTATTGGTGGTTTGAATCTAGATGCTCAATTTTTAGTCTGTTTTTGGTATATGACGGCTATGCCACCACCACATTTATTTGCTCTTTCTAGCCTGTGGATATTGTAGCCTTGGGGCAATATTTTATCATGTACCACCAGTTTTAGCCAGGTTTCAGTTAAAATGGCTATGTCTGGTGAATAGGGAGAGAGATGCATGCAATTCTTGTATTTTATTTGAAAGGCTCCCGAGGTTCATATTTAACAGTAGGAGATTTGATGTACTGTGGCCAGAGTTAATAGTGGTCTGTGTGTTTTGTATAAATGATTGGTTTAGTGTGAGGTGGTTAGTATAGGGACCTGGGTTTGGGTGTACGTCACCACTCAGCTTTATGTTAGTTTTTGACTATATGGGAGGGATTAGGTATTTGTCTAGTAGTCTAGTGTATTTATGGAGTATTTGCACTGGGGTATGTTAATGTTAATATCTATATAAGAACAAAGCTGTTTTGGTGGTGTTAAAGAAGCATGAAGCTATGTGGAAGTGTTGTACTTTAGCATAAGGTAGAGCAAGAAATGGGTTGGTAGGTGAGTTATAAAGTGTGAGAGGGTGATTTTGACAGGAAGTTAGAATAGAAGCCATGACGAGAAGAATTAATAGTGATATTTGAAGGAATTGCATGGTGGAGAATTGAATGGTGATAGGTAGACAGTATATATAGGATATAATATAGGGGGATGAGGGGTAGATTAAGTATGATAATGTCTGAGACAAGTAAAATTGGAGGTAGACAGGTAGTTTCAGTTTCTTTGCTGGCAATTAGTGAGAAATGCATTGAGGAGGATCTAGGGCAGATAGCCTAGTATCTACCTATGAACCTATAAGTATAAGGAGGAGGAGGTGAGAGGAGGCTTATCGGCTATGAGGGTTGTGAGTGGCTGAGATTAAGTAATGGGAGTGGTTTATGTAAGTTTAAATGTAGGTGTAGTGGAGGTTGGTGGGAATTGGGGGTAAGGTAGGGTAGGGTAAGGGAGCAGAGAGAGACAGAAAGTAGCAAGGGTGAATGGAGAGGGGTGGACCAGAATACAGGGAACTTTACATAAACAATTACTGAAGCTGTTAGAGCACAGTTTAGAACTTAACTGAATGAGAAAAGTGGGGCCAAGAAGTCTAACTTTTGATAAGAGTATTTAGAAAGTACAAGAGGTGTAATAGATGGAATGAGTGGAGGGTAGAACAGCAGTAAAAGGAAGTTAATTAAAGTATGAGGCAGGGGTAGGGTGGAATATAGCAGGGGGAATGGCTCGGTGGTGTGCTATATGCAGTTCACAATCGGGTTAATTGCAGCAAGTAGGAGGTATTAACATACATTAATGTTTGTTGGTTGTTGGCTAGATTGAGTAAGCAGAGTATACCTCACTGGGGTATTATAGACAGACACATTTTGGTATAAATTCCTATGCCACCTGATGGATAGCCAAATGGCTCATGGATAGGACACATGATGTTAGGGTGGAGGAATCCACCTCCATCAAGAGGCCTGTTATTAGTGGTGTCCCACAAGGCTCAGTATTGGGATCTCTTCTGTTCAGTATATACTTCTCTGAAGACAGGGCCAATGTAGAGGGTATTTGGCTCATAAAATATGCTGATTACTGCAAGCTGGATGCAATCACTGAATTCCCCCAAGATATAAATATTCTTCAGGAGGGTCAGACACAGACAAATAACTCGTTCCAGAGCCATGGCCTAAAGCTCAATGCAAAAAAATACATAAATATACCCTTTGGGAAGACGACCACCCCTGCAAATTACAACATTGATAACTCTTACCTAAGATTAGACCCAGTGGTAAGAGACTTGGAAATTCTTGTTGACAGTAACCTGAACTTTGATCACCATGTGTCCAAGGCAGCGAGAAAATTCTTCCATGCGGCACAACGTATAATTAAAGAGCTGGCATCCACATCTAAAGAGATCATAGTGTCAATATACTCAACTCTCATTAGATCAATAATCAAGTACAATGCACCCTTCAGCATGTTTCCAGCTGGGCATTTACAGCACCTGGAAAGGCCACAGAGGTTCCTGCTAAAAGAATACAGGATATAAATAACATGTCCTATGAGGACAGCCTCAAAGTCCCGTCCCTGTACTCAGTCTCCTACAGACTACCAAGGGGCAATCTATGCCTAACTACAAGACATTCTGTGATCCCATCCTGATGTATTTGTTACACATTCACAAAACAAACAGCACTATAATTATTCAGTCTAAGGATCCTAACCTCTTTAGTGACAAACAAAATGTGTTGGAGGGACAGGTATATATCTCAGATATTACCCTTTCTCTGGAATAGACTGTCCATTCATGTGAAACAGAGCTCTTCCCTAAGCCTGTTCAGGAGCAAACTGGATCACTAGATGGGAAATCACAAATTTACAGCTTGTTACCTATGTGTCCCTTATGGACAGGGGCAGCATGTAGATACACTAAGGCACAGACATAGACTAAAGCTGTTCTAGTCTGTGAGTACTGATAACTGGGAAAATTGAGGCATGAATGGCTAGACTTAAAAAAGTTCTAAGACCATTAGCCCAGTAACCTTATATGATCCTATGATCCTAAGTACACTTATGAGCAGCCTTGCATTTGAACATGGTGTTTTGTTATGGACACTGCATGACAAATGACATTTGTTTACCAGGAAAGTCCACTAGACCAAGCAGAGCCCATTTTCAGTGGAGGCCCAGGTAGAAAGCTCCACAAGAAACACAAATAGAATATAAAGTACATCACAGGCACATTTTTAGAGTATCTACATAAAAAACAGAGGAAAAATTTGTAAACAGTAGTGTAGCTTAATGTGTGTGTGTATATATACCTTTAAGAAGCTATCCAAGGGCTTGGTCATTATTTACTAGTACAGCCTTATGACCAGACCCTTCAAAGCAAACAGTCATTCTCAAGATGCCAGCTCCAGGCAATGTTCAAGCCCTTTAACATTTTCTTGGCAGGGTTAACTACCTAGGCAAGTTCATTCCAGACTTGAGCCAAATATCAGCACTCCTCAGAGAGATGACATGTAAAGATGTATCCTGTTCTTGGTTAGAGTAACACCAAAGAGCATTTGATGCCCTGAAACAGAGAATTACTAGTCCACCAATTCTCCAGTATTATCATGTTCACAAGCCTGTTACTCTTTCATGTGATGCTTCAAAATTTGGTCTTGGTGCAGTCATTCTACAAGAGGATCAATGTGTTGCCTATACATCAAGAACCCTTACCCAAACTGAAATGCAGTATGCCCAGATCGAGAAAGAGCTTTTGGCAAAATGTGTTTGCATGTTTGAAGTTCCATGATGATGTTTATGGTAGACCTATTCAGATTGAAACAGACCACCAACTTCTAGTCACTATCTTGAGAAACCCTATTCATTCAGCTTCAGACTGACTGCACCGTATGATGCTGAAATTGTAAAAGTATAATTTCAATTTTGTCTACAAGAAAGGAAACTTCTTTATCTTGCTGATACATTATCCAGATCACCCAGAAACATCACAGAACAGCATAAGAATGAGAACCTTGATTTTCAAGTCATGGAAGTGAGGCATTTTTCTTCCACACATCTTGATGAGCTGAGAGATCACACATCCACAGATCTAGTTTTACAAAGGCTCAACCTCTTTATCAATCAAGGATGGCCATCAAGCAATCTAGTTTACTTCATGAAGTGCAACCTTATTTTCCAATCCGAGATGAGATTTTGTCTGACAAAAGTATCACTATGAAAGGTCCAAAAGTATTTTTTCCAAAGTCTTTGCAACCAGAGTACATTACTATCTTCTATCGTAGTCACCCAGGAACCAATTCTACCAAAAGAAGGGCAAGAGGACTAGTATTTTGGCCTTCTATGTCACAAGACATTGAGAGTGCACTTTCATCTTTTTCTATATGTAATTGTACAAAGCCATATCAATAAAGGAACCACTTCAGCTACACCAGATTCCTGCACTACCTTGGTTGACAGTAGGCATGGACATTTTTGAGTGGAATGATCAACATTATTTGGCAGAGAAGGATCTGAAGAAGCTATTCATAGTGAAAGCGCTTATCCAAAGTTTGTTTCTGGAACAATAAATTTGTGGAGTTTTAACGTTTGTGGATCGTTTGTACTTTGTGACAGTTTCATCTCAGAGTTTGTTACAGCTCGCTTCGCACCATCCCATATGTTTTTTGAGTGCTTTATTTATTATTCTTTGGGACAGTTGCATTTACCAGATTTAACAGTGGTATATCTCTGTTTTGTATTATTTGGTGCTAGTAGACTCTCATTCCAATTGGTTCAAGACTGACCTACCTCTCCAATTGGTTCAAGACTGACCTACCTCCCAGTCTAAAGTCCAGTACTGTCACTACTAAGATGAAGCATCATTTTGCAGTGCGTGGTAGTTTGCACAAACTTATTTCTGACAATGGCACCCAGTTTACAAGCCAACAGTTCAACAAATTTGCTGAAGAATGGGACTTTACTCATGTTGCGAGTAGCCTTTTGTACCCGCAGTCAAATGGTTTGGCAAAACGTGCAGTTCAAAGTGCAAAACAGTTACTAGAGAAGTCAAAATGAGATAATAGTGATGTTTTCCTGAATCTCTTGAATCTCAGAAATATTCCTGGTGATAAGCATCTTGGTTCACCTGCTCAGAGAACTCTGTCAAGACAAACCAGAACCACATTACCAACAAGTAGTCAATTGTTGGTTCCATGTGTCAAGAACAACAGGTCAGTGAAAGCCAATTTGTTGAAGAAACGCTTAACCCAGAAGTCCTACTATGATAAAACCAGCAAATCGCTCAATCCATTATGAGAAGGAGAAGTGGTAAGGATGCAAACATCCAAAGGTTATTATCGGATTGGTGTCATATTTTGCCCAGAGATGAGATCATACATTGTGGAATCACAAGGAGCAGTTTTTAGGTGGAATAGGAAGCATTTAATACCAGTGTCCATGCCCATAACACAGCACATAGCCTGTGAGAAAGACTCTATCTCAGAGTGAGTTGGCCGGTTCTCCAGTTCCTGAGGAAGTTCCAGAGGACATTCCCATTCCTGCAACAAAGCCAGAAGTTCCTGATATGAGTTGTGCAGTCAGACTGCCCCTATTGCTAAATTTGGTCCATATTGTTATGTTACAAGATATGGTCGCATCTCTAAATTCTGTAGCAGATATGAAGCAACTTGGACATGAACATTGTGTTTTGTTTCTAATGTATATAGTAATACATGTCTAACTCTGATATTGTTTTTACAAAGGGCAATCTTTTTAAGAGGGAGAATGTAGATTGATGGGTGTGTATACCTTTAAGAAGCTATCCAAGGGCTTGCACAAGTGTATAAATACTGAGTACGTGCAAGCTAAACTGCCATTTTGTAGTAATCTGTTGAGATGTAAGCTTGTATGTATGTAAGGTCTGTTTGTTAGCCAGTTTGTTTGTATTTTATGATGCTGCTACCCATCCTGATATGTTTCTATGTATTAAAGCATCTAAACGAAACATGCCGTCTGCTTGTCATTTATGTTAGAGAAAGAGATGAGTGACAAGTAGTACAATTAGAAAATCGCACACAGTTGATACACACTTACTAAACTAATTACAACATAGTGCAACTATAGTTAAAGCAGTATTGGCAAATATACAATTCTGATACACACACTTAAAACACACTTAATAATCTAAATTAATCTAGTACAACAAAGCTGACATAGAAGTATGAGTGAATGTAAAATGCTAAGCACAAAAATAATGAATAAGATTTAGAGCAAAGAAAGGCATTAAGATGTTGTAGTAATGTAGATATGATGTAGTACAAAAGAAGAAATGAATAGAAGAATATGAGAAGGTACATGTGAAAAGTTGGAAATGATTACAATAGAGTTAGGAAGGGTGGGAGTTAAAGAGATTACTATCAGGAGAAGTTTTCAGAATTTTTCAGTAGAATTTTGGTTAATTGTTGAATGGGTAAAGAGAGAGAGTGTGTGTGAAGAAATGATAATGAATTTGAGACATATATATATATATATATATAGAGAGAGAGAGATAGAGAGAGAGAAAAAATGTAAGTACAAAGGGAGAAACGGGGAAAGGTAGGATGTCATTAAGATCTAGTTAATTTGGCATGTCTAGTTCTACTAACAATGCTGAATGTATAGGTTAAGACCAGTGATGAACTAAACAGCACTGATATAACACACCATGCCCCAACAGTCATGTCATATTAAAAGAACTGTAAACTGCCAAAAAGTTGTCCAAACAATTATAAATCCATAAAACATTTTGGACATGAAAGAAAAATCACTTCAAGTAGTAGTTTTGAATTTTTTTAACCCAGCAGTTGAAATCTTTTAATCCAGCAGTAAAAAAACATCCACCAAGACAATAGTATAAGAAAACTGGAAATAAATTTATAGTATATATTTATAGTCCAGATACAGGTTTGCTACATCTGGTTCTGTTTGTAGTGGCTGTTTGTTCTGAGCAAAATTTCTAGGCCATCTTTGATTGCAAAGGGCCCTTCTGCACTCTAGTGAGAGAAGTGTGCTGATTGGAACCTGTCTGATGAAGGGTGGTTGGTCCAGGGCTTGGAGTAAGCATCCTCATTGCTTCTTTTCAACCTTTTTAAAGTTTTTTTCAAGTTTTTAGCATTTGGTATTTAAGCCCTGTATTTGAGCAGGTTTCTTCTTGTTTGCATATCACACAGCACCAAGCACTGCTGTGCAACTGTGCGCAATAGCCAGACAGATAAATTCAACAATGTTTCCCTTAGATACAACTGTAGCATGTTAGTGTAGTTCTCATCCTTGGCACTTTTCTGGTAAAAAGAAATACTGCTAGTGAGATGTAACCTATTAAACCACCAGCAAAAACAAAACCCTGGCAGAAAAATTACTGAGCTCCTCCTTGATCAGTTATGAAAAGCCCTCCCCCCTTTGTGATAACAGTCCTTCAACCTAGCATTATGGACAGTTGGACTACCTTTGTTTCTCCTGCCAGACTTGTTGACTTGGGTCTCCTGAGGCAGTGTAGCAATTGTCTCATGCACGCTGACAACCCTCTACTAATTACTCACTCTATTCTAGTACAGAGTGCGAGAGATGTATCTATACCAAGAATCTTGAATCTATGCTCTCTCACCCTTGAAACAGCAACACTGAAGAGGTCGTCGACCTACCCACCACTACTTATGCACATAGTACCAATACTCATACACGTAGTTCCCATCCAACGCATAAATCAATATACACAGAGATTCTCTCAAAAAACTTACAGAAACACCAGAGACCTCCAAAACACAAGACTGCTACAACTAACACAGTTCCCACAGCACCCATGAGACATAGTAACACCAGGGTCTCACCTACCAAGCCTGTAAGGCATAACACTCAAAAAACAAATTTTCTTGTCATTAGAAACTCCATAGTCAGACACACGGATGTCTCACTCACCAGACTGGACAAGGAGAAAGTCATGGTCAGCCATCTGTCCGGTGCCAGGATTCATCAGATCACGCATGCACTCAGGTCTGTCAGCAACAAGTACCATTATGACTCTGTCATAGTTCATGTTGGAGTGAATGACCTGAGACACACCTCACTGGACTATATGAAGAGAGGCATGATTGAGCTCTCTGAGTATGTGTCCCAGGCAGGTATGTCCTAGTCTTGAGCAGCATATTACCCTCATCTAGAATGATGCCACATTATAAACAAAAAAAATGATTAATTTCAATAATTGGCTTAGTTTTTGTGTCATTCAAAGGGGATCCAGTTTCCATCAGTCTGGGAAGCCAAGGTCGAAAAACCTCGCTGCTTTGCCAGAGATGGCTTGCACCTGACACCACTAGGCTTTCAGCTGTTGGCAAAGTATCTTGCCTCCCCCATAGTGCCTTTTTTAGGCAAGTTCTCAAAAACAATCTTACAGACATGCAATTTGCCAGTCATAACAAAATAAGGGTCATGCTGTTAAACACTTGGAGCTTAAACCAAAAACTGCACAGCCTAGAAGTACTTGCATCACTGGAAGATGTAGATGTCTGTGCAGTCACAGAAACCTGGCTCAAGGTCTCAGAGAGTGCCCCAGCCTTGCAAGATTACAATGCCTTCTACATCTTCAAACTGCAAAACAAACATGTGAGCACCAAAGGAGGCGATGTTTCTTATCTATATTAGAGATAAATTCACTTCCTGTCTACTTAGACTGACAACTCCATGGAGTTACCCCAAGTCCAGGTCACTGTGGGTAAGACACTCATTCAAGTCACAGAAAGTTATAAATCTCCCTCCATGGATCATGACCCACATGAAGCCTACTTGACCAAACTGGAGTCATTCCAAATATTCCGAAACACTCTGGTTATGGGGGATTTCAATTATCCTACCATTAATTGGGAAACCTATGCTAGCCCTAACTCACTAGTGCAAAAGTTCCTTGACTTTGTTAATTCAAATGACCTGGAACAAATTGTTCATACCTCGGCAAGAGGAACAAATATATTATCTGGTCCTCACTAACATGACTAACAGATGCATATCGGGCCCTCATTAGTTAAATCTGACCACAAATCAGTCATCTTCAAACTGGCACTAACACCAGAACCCACAAAGGGTGTAATCAGACTAAAAAAGCTACACCCAAACAAACTATGCCCTCCTAGGTGAAGGTATAAATGCATTCCTATCCCCACCCCCAGCTGGAAGTGGTAACTACACTGAAACTTACACTAAAGCCCTGTACAATCACTTGCATAAGCATTTAGACTTGGCTGTGCCAGAAAGAATCAAAGCCAGAGCCTCAAGTAAAACAAGCCACCATGGTTGACATCCAGCATCAACAAACCTTACAATAAACACAAAAAGGTGCTGTCCAAGAAAACAATGGCAAGGCCCAACAATGGAAAAGCACCCTCCTCAGCCTCAACAGGCAAATAAGACAACATTTCAAATCCTCTAAGGGCTTCTTTGAGAAAAACTTAGCAAACGCAGCCAAGGTTAATCACAAGGCCTTTTACAGCTATGTATGTAGCCTAAACTAGTGACTAACGGTATCTCACACACTGACCCTGTAGAGATAACAAACCTGCTAGTGGATGGGTTTGGTAAAAGTGTCATTCCCTTATCCCCTCCAAACTTCTCACAAGCCTTGCCCCAAACTCCCCGCCACCCTACATTTCTGAAGAGCAGGTCATTAAAACCTTGTCCAAGGCAAAAAAAAAACACACCCTCTATGGGACTAGATGGCATCCCATGCTGTCTTCTAAACAGTCTAAAACATGAACTACCATCAGCATTAAGTACTGTCTTCAATCATAGCCTAACCATAGGCTTCATTCCTGCGGAATGGAGAACAGAAACACTTATTCCACTCCACAAAGGTGGCCTAGTAGCAACAGACCTGGGAATTAGAGACCCATAAGCCTAACCAGCCTCATCTCTAAGGCCATGGAATGTATCATTATGGACCTCATAAATAAAGACATAGGTGACTTCCAAACCCTAGATCCAACCCAATTCAAGGGGAAATCCTACCTGTTAAATCTGGTGGATTTCTTAGAAAATGTGACCAGGGCCATTGATGAGGGCATATCTGTGCACACAGCATACCTCAACTTGGCAAAGGCTTTTGACACAATCTCACACTCAGGCATTACCAATAAACCTAGCAAACTGTATGTAAACCTCTTTGTTGTAAGATGGGTTGCCAAATGGCTCACAGACCAGACACACACTATTAAAGTGGGTGACTCCACATCAACCACCAGACCTGTCATCAGCTGGCTACCACAGGGGTCAGTCCTTTGCCCCCTACTATCTGTTATATACTTCTCAGAAGTCCAGGCAAAAACTAAGGGGTTGTGGCTGACCAAGTGCAATTATTGAATCCCCAAATGATGTCAGTATACTCCAGGAGGGTCTTATGCAGACCAACAACTGGTGTCTTAGTGATGGTCTCAAACTGAATGCAAAGAAATACATCATCATTCCCTTCAGCAAAAACAATGACCAAATCAACAACAATACCCTAAGTAACCACAAAGTGGTAAGGGATCTGGGATCACATGTTGACTGTGACCTTAATTTTGACCACCATGTGTCTACTGTAGTAAGGAAAGCTTTGTATATAGCACATTTCATTAGTAAAGGCATCACCTCAAGAGCAAAGGAGGTTATAATCCCTTTGTACTCTGCACTAGTTTGGCCCATAATTGAGTATAATCCCCCGTTTGGTGTGTACCGTACAAAGCACCTGCAGCAATTGGAGAGACCTCAACGGTTTTTAACAAAGAAGAACAAGGGACTCCAGCACATGCCTTACACATACCAACTAAAGTCCTGGTCACCATACTCTGTATTGTACAGACTTCTTATGAGAGACTTATGCCTGGCTTACAGAGCACTCTCTGACCCAGACCTAATGAACTTGCTGCACATCTGCAAATCAAACAGGGCAAGATCTATCCTTTCTAGGGACCTAAACGTGGCCTGTGACTTAAATAGGACATGATGTAGGGACAGATTTGTCTCCCAGAGACTGCTGCATCTTTGTAATAGGCTACCAATTTATGTGAAACAGAGCACCTCTATGACACTGTTCAAATGGAACCTGGATGAGTGGACGGAGCACCATAAATTCTTGCTGGGGATAGCACCCACAACCCTCCTGGACATGGGCAGTCATTACTAAATGCAATCCTGGGTATTGACTGGCATTCTTATGGCATTACATTGGGATGAAGTGGCTAGGCTTGAAATGACCTCTGGGTCGATAGTCTAGTAAACTCCTATGATCCTATGATCCATGGAGTTTCTTATATTGTTTTAAATGAACCATCATGAGAACATGCTAGTCTAGCCCCTCCTGCCAGATCAAAACCACAACCAGAATCCAAAATTCTTCCTTTGCTGCTTTTGCAGAATAAAACGAAGACCACGTAGTAAAAGACAAAAAATAATTTATTCTAGTGCCTCGGTGTTACACCTTCAAGGAATAAAAAACTACAAAAAAGCTCTACCTTTTATATTCAACCATTAATTACATTTCATTAACCAATTAAACAATAAACAGCAATTATCTGATTAAAGTAAGCATTTCCAATTCAATTAATTATTTAAACCTTTAGGAATCAATGTCTTATATTTTAAAATGTAAATGCTTCCCTTATACAACAATTTCTGTTTTAATATATCTTCTTTAACATCTATGCATTCTATCTGTTCCAAAACAGTGCCATATAACAAAGTAGCATAATTTTCATGAAACATTTTAAAATGTGAAGCAATTACTTTATCTTCCCTACAATTTTTATATCCCTTAACCGCTCCATGAACCTTATACGGAACTCTCTCTTTGTTTCACCTATATAATATAGGTGGCATGAACACCTCAGGGCATATATTATCCCTTTACTCTTACAAGGAAAAAGTGCCCCTAGGTTCATATTTAATATTGTTCATGCTGTGAAATGTATCCACAATATGTCTGCGTATATTGCACATGCCGCATTTCAAAGTTCCTTTAATTAATGGTGCCCTTGTTATTTCTATGGCATGTATGATAAACATACTATGTACTACCATATCTCTCAGGTTTTTGCCCCTAGTGTATGAAAAATAAGGTTTTCTTGGAAAAATACTTGCTAAGAATTTATCTTGCATCAAGTACTTCCAATAGTATTCTATTAACTCCACCATTTCTTTACTTTTAATATTATAAACTGATAAAAATATATATTGAATCCACTAGACATTTTTTATCCATTCCATTTCTTCTGCCTGTAAAAACTGATCTATTACTCCCCCTTTCTTTACTTATTCCGCTTATTTCGTCTCATATTTGACTTTGGGCTTCTTGTATGTCATTAGCATCATAACCTCTTGCTAAAAACATTTTTATGGTTTCACTCATCTCTTGTGCCAACAAGACTTTATCATTACATAATTTCAAAATTCGTAACAATTCCCCGTAAGGTAAAGCTTTCAGAACATGGGGTGGATGGCAATTGGTAGCATGAAGGTACTGACTGCCATCCACAAATGTCCTATGGATATTTGTCATGATTTTCCCATTCTCTTTCCCTTCTAACACAAGGTCCAAATATATAACTATCACCCCTCTGTAAATCATCAGATGCTAAACCAAATGGGTTTTTGTGTAGTTCTGTTATGAAGTCTTCTACTTCATCCCAGCCATTTTCAGATACAAATATTAAATCATCTATGTAACGGAAATAAAAATTAACATATTTCTTCATAAAATCTAACTTAAATAAAAAAGTAACTTCAAAAAAAGCCATAAAAAGATTAGTGTACATGGGAGCAAAAGCTGCTCCCATGGCCGTACCTTGTTTTTGCCTATACAATACATTATCAAAATAAAAATAATTATTTTTCAGGCAGAAATCTACCATATCTGAAATAAAGTTTGAAAAGGAATTATCCCCTAAAAAAATACATAACAGCATCTATTCCGTCCTTTTGCTTAATACTTGTATACAAGCTTTTAACAGGCAAAAACGAACTATAAATCCAAAAAACAAAGGCAGGAACCACGAAACAGCACCAAATGATGAAAATACAGATTTAATCCAATTAAGCACACCAAGAGCATTTTAAACAATAAATGCATTTAAAACCGCTACACTAAGTCAAAAATAAATATTTCTTAATATGACTAAAGGAAAGTATATAGGAAATGCTCTCTTTTACAATTAAATTAAATAAATAAAACTGTTCAAAAGTAATGAATCCTATAATTTTATACAAATACCATCCTATAAGATAGTGCAAACAAACCCTAGATGTATTACAATATCTAAGATGTTTTCATCTAGTGAGACTCTTAAGCTTGAGAACGCTACTAATTGAACAACCTTCATTCAAACCTGGCACATTATATGCATTTAATCTGATCTGCCATCCCAACTCTAATTCTTCTAACTTTAAAGGGGTTGGCCCACCTCTAGGGTTCTGAAACGCTTGATCGATGACTAGAAATTTAAAAGTATGATCTGGATGTAATGAAATATGTTTAGCTAGTGCATTCTCAAGTTTTTGTTTTCTAATAGCATAAATATGTTCGTAAATGTGGTCACGAAGCCGCCTCTCTGTTTTACCTACGTAGTAAGCTAAACAGGATTGGCACTGAGCTAAGTAGATCACCATTCTAGAGTTTTCACTCTCACCCTCAAGTTGTATTGATGGTCATGAATTTTGAATCTGTTAGATTCAATGACATATTGGCAGTAACTACAGGCTTGACATTTATACATACCAGCTGTCCTTACCTGTCCAGTTTGATATTGTTCAAAGAAGGCTTTGAGATTCTTAGCTTTCTTGTATACTACCACAGGGTGATCACCTAACTTCTGGTAGACATTATTATCACTCTTAAATAATGCCCAGTTTTTACACAGAACCTGGAAGCAGTCCTTACTGTTAGAATAATAAGTTGCAATAAAAGTGACACGCGATATCTCAGGTTGCTGTGAAATGTTGGAAGTGACCACGGACTGAGAGCAAATGTTCTCTTTCATTATGTAAAGTGTGCACTCTATCCAAAATCGGCTTATAGAAATGGCTCAAATGTTTAACAGTTACTTCTTCAATAATCACATCGAGCATATAGTCAGGGTACCCACAGCGTAAAAACATACTCTTCAAATGTTTACATTCAGCATGGAAATCTTTATCTAATGTTATAATACGGGCTGCCCTGACCAGTTGACCTTTAACTGTTGCTCGTTTCTGGTGAAGTGGATGACAGCTGGAGAAGTGTAAGAAAGAGTTGGAATAAGTGGACTTCCTATAGATGGTGGATATAAAATTCTGAGTAAGGTGGTCCTTGGATAATAAAATGTCAAGGTATGGAATGGACTCCGTGTGGAAGGTAGAAGTGAACTTCAAAAAGTGTGTAGTTTCATTGAAGTAATCAACTAGTAACTGACTAATGGTATGGCCACCGTCAAGTAAGATGAATATATCATCCAAATAATGGGTATAAATGATGATGTTGTCTTTAAAATCACAATTATTGAAAACAAAGAGATGTTCCCAGTGAGCCATAACCATATTAGCAACACTAGCACCACAAGGGGAGCCCATAGCAACCCGGACCTTTTGGAGGTAAAAATTGCCTCCAAACATGAAAATGTTATTACCTAAAACTAAATCCAAGAGTTCATGTACAACATCCAACTCATTACTAGTACTACCGTGGAACCTTAATATTTGGTCAACCCAGTCCAAAGCTATATCATGTGGAATACACGTATAGAGGTCTTTGACATCAATAGTAAGGAAATTATGTCTTACATCTTACTTTAACTTATTAATTTTGTCTAAAAATGACCAAGAGTCTTTACATATCTGGGTAATTTTAACCAAGTATTTCTGTAAAGTGGCATCCACGACTTTCGCACAATGGTAGGTGGGAGATCCCCTACCATCTACAAGAGGTCACATATGGGGATTATTTAAATCCTTTTGGATTTTTGGTATACCAAACATACAAGGAAATCTGGGGAACACTGTTGATAAATAATTAAAGATGTTCTGAGTGATTCTTCCCTCTATGTACATTTCTTCTATAGAGTTCTTAATAACATTATAGGCCTTATTAGTTTCAGAATGTGAGCTGACTAAATAAGAGGGACTATCCAATAAATTGAACATCCTTTCATTATAATCATCCCTATCAAACATGACCAAACCCCCTCCCTTGTCCGGTTTACAGAAGCGGATGTCATGAAATTTAATAAAGTCAAGACATTCCTTTTCTACTTTTAATTCTACACCAAAAGATGGACTATGTAGTGCCGTCTGATACTTTTGATGGATATCTAGTTCACAAATAAGTTCGAAAACCTGTAGTAGTGGATGTAAAGGGGGATTATAGACACTAGGGATCCAAAAATTGTTACCGTCAAACGTGTAAATACTGCCCATCATAAAGTTAAGGTTGAGTTTCCTTGTAAATAATTTCAGATCAATTATTGTTTTGACCAAATTAAATTTCTGGGCTGGAACGTACGTATAACCCTTAGATAGTAAATCGATTAACTCTGGTGTAATACCCACTGTGGAAAAATTATAAACTCTGAAATCCTCATCCACATTGTTCAATATAACCGGAGGGTTAGCAACCTGGTTGTCACCATCTGATGTAACATCATCTCTAAGTGTAACTTCTACACAATCTGTCAGGCTAGGATTAGCAACAGACTCAGGAGATGTGACAGGTACATTCACTCCAGACAAACAAGGTGAATAGACAGATTCTAAAAAACAATTAGAAACCAAAAACAAGTCTTTATTTATCTGGTTTTGTGTTTGTTCTTCTGGTTGAAGTGCCCTGTCAGCTGTTTTGGTCTTGTCCCTAAAAAATTAGGGTCATTAGACCTCAAATTATAGTGACCAGTTTTGTTATTGTTCTGTGGAACGTCACATAGTCTAGGTTCAAATACAGATTTAATACAGATTTAATCCAATTAAGCACACCAAGAGCATTTTAAACAATAAATGCATTTAAAACCTGTGAAGAGCACCGCTACACTAAGTCAAAAATAAATATTTCTTAATATGACTAAAGGAAAGTATATAGGAAATGCTATCTTTTACAATGAAATTAAATAAATAAAACTGTTCAAAAGTAATGAATCCTATAATTTTATACAAATACCATCCTATAAGATAGTGTAAACAAACCCTAGATGTATTACAATATCTAAGGTGTTTTCATCTAGTGAGACTCTTAAGATTGAGAACGCTACTAATTGAACAACCTTAAATGCATTTATTGTTTAAAATGCTCTTGGTGTGCTTAATTGGATTAAATCTGTATTTTCATCATTTGGTGCCGTTTCGTGGTTCCTGCCTTTGTTTTTTGGATGTATACAAGCTTTTGACATCGAGGACTAACCAATATTTCTTCCTATTCCACACTATAGGAGAAATTTTCATCAGAAAATCTAAACTATCCTGTATATATACTGGTGATTTTTGAACATAGGGCAACAAAACTTTATGTAACTCCAGACCAATGTTATGCAAGAAACATTTACAAGTCAAAATTATAGGTCTACTGGGGGGGGGGGGGATTCTAAACCTTTATGCACTTTAGGCAAGCAAAAGAAAACAGCTTTTCCACTGTTTCTATTGAACAGTTTATCTTTTACATCTTTTTCAATAAAATAACCTAACCTTACACTCTTGTCCAATATTATTTCATAATTAATCATTGCTTGTTCATATTCTTTCTTCTCACATTTCACATATACCTCAGCATTATTTAAATGTTCCATGCACATCCTGTGATATTGTAATACATTCATAATCACTATCTTATTTCCCTTATCCGCTGGTTTTATTATTAAATCTTTTCTATTCCATAATGTTTTCAATGACTGCCATTCTTTTAAAGTCAAATTGCAACTTATTGTCTGTTTGTCTTTTAACACATTGTCATAAATACCCCCCCAACCTATCATGGAACTAAAGTGTGATATATGGGCATTATCAAAAGGTGGAATATATTTGCTTACAGCTGGAATAGTAGACTCATCTATCTTTCAAAATGCATTTAAAATTTCCCTCTCATTCTCACTTTCTTCGGCCAAAAATTCCCCTTCATCTTCACAGCAAGTAAAAAAGCTAACATCTGAATCACTATTAAGTAAAGACACATTGTTGTTACATACATTACTTCTATTCAAATGCATAGAAAAATGATCCAATGAAGGTAGTCCCACAAAGTTCAAAGGTATATGCTGGCAAAAGTAGTTATCGCTCCAACACTCTTCAGTCCATAAACCAGACAGTCAAATAGCCTGATAGTACAAATATATTTATTGAACGAACAGACGAAACTCAACTCGATACAAAACCACAATGACTGTATAGAATAAAAGATTAAGCGCTTTCATTTCCTCCACAGGAAACCATCAGAATAATTAATGAACTTCTGCTTACATATTTATACAGTTCTCTCTTAGTTAATTGATTAAACAACTCAATTAAAACTCAATTAAAAAGTACATGTGGTTCAGCTCATCTTAATTAAGAAAAAAGAAGATTTTGCTTAAAAATTCCTTTTAAGAACTTCAAAAACAATGTGGTTAAAAAACAGTACATGAAAGTAATAACGAACCCCTTCTCATTGTCAAAATGAGACTTAGGACATGAAATATAGTATATGAAATATATAAAAAAAATATATATGTGAATTAATTTTATACTAAATAGTATATTAATAAATATATGTGTAAGTGTATGATGATAATGGTAAAAATGAAAAATTGTTCGTTGAGTGAGTATATATATTAATTATATTCATGTATACAACTGAATCACATGAAGTACTTTGACATTTTTAAATAATTAAAATTATAATAAAATACGTATATATGTATATTAAAATGTGTAATACAGATTTGTTGCCATTAAATAAAATATTAAAATAGTAAAATAATAGAACAGATGGTCACATTGAATGGCAGTACATCAAGTATAATATATAATGTCTATACTCACATTTATTGTAATATAAACACATGCAATGTAATGTAAACAACCATGAATTCTAGTGAAAAACTAATTTTTTTTTTGTTCTTCTTTTGTTGTTGTTGTTTTTAACTTTATTGACCCTTAACCTTAGGGCAGGTAAAATTGACACATAGTCATTCATTCCTGGGGTGTATTGGCATCAAGACGTAATTGCCATATCAGTTCTCTGTAAATTAACTGATTTTCCCAATCACCACCCCTCTGTTCTATTATTTTACTATTTTACTATTTTAATATTTTATTTAATGGCAACAAATCTGTATTACACATTTTAATATACATATATACGTATTTTATTATAATTGGGTCTTTCAAGTTATGCAAAATGTTTAAGGAGGTACCTGCCAAAGCAGGCCTCATATTCAATGCTGGGCCTGATGAGGGATGAGTACAGGGGAAGTATGACTTCCTTTCATCCAGGAAACATGACTTTGGAGATTAGCTGTGTAAGTAAAATGATTTGTGAACTATAGTGGAGATATGATGATCAAATGATATGCTGTCAATACAGGTACCCAGGTCTCAGATACTCATGTCAGTTTGGAGGTGGTGTAATTGATGTGGAATGAGCTGAGGAATTTCTTTTTCCCAGCAAGACTTGCACTACATTTCTTAGCATTTAGTCTGAGACTGTGGTTGGCACACCAGGAAATGGAATGGACAAGTCCTTCTGAAGTATCTGAGTGTCTGTAGGAGAGCTAATAATTGCTCATATTTTGCAATTATCAAATACATAGTCAGCCATGAGCTTTGAACTGAGGGCTGGCTAGCAGAAAAGTAGATTCTGTAAAGGAGAGGACCCAAAACTGTTCACTGCAGAATACAACTAATGATATTCTTGCATTCCAAGGAAACACCAGATGCCTTTATTTTGTGAGTTCTTTCTGAGAGCCAACTGGCTAGCCAAAATACAAAATAATAGTTTATGCTGAGTTGTGTTAGTTTGTCCATAATAGCAGTATGGGGGACAGTATCCCAGGATTTCTCTAAGTCAAGAGAAGCAGTATGCATGGAATGACCATTATTTATAGCTTCAATAACCTTTTCAAATAAATTAACCAGGTTTAGGAGACATGATCTGCTTTTCTCAAGGATGAACTGATTGGCAACCAGGGCAAAGACATTAGCTATATCTATGTTAATGAATGCATATAAGATACACTACAAAACCTTACGTAAGATAATTGTGAGGCTAATATGGCTATAGGTGCCTGGATCAGTTGTGGAGACATGCTCATGCAGTGGCATCACTATGTCAGTTTTACAAGCATCAAGGATATAGTCTATTGAACAGTTGAGATTAAAAAGGTTAAGGAAATGTCCAGATGAGATGTATTTAGCACAGATAAGGATATATGGACCTATGGGTATAATGTTCTTGGTTTTGAATAGGGCCAACAGGACAAGGCTGAGATTGATTTTATGGTGAGACATCTGAGAAATAACAGGTTGGATAGGTGTTATGAAGCTATCTGGCTGACTACTGACTTGGGATCAGGGTAAGTGGTATTATTATAAATAAGATCAGAGTATCAGTGGGTAGTACTTCTAAGTTTCCCAACATAGTTGAAGACTTTATTGTCATTTTTAATGGCATTAAGAATCTTACTTGTGTGTTCAGCATTGCACTTTTATTGCGCACCTTAGGTTCTTGCTAGCCTGTCTCGAGACTTTTCTGCAGTGCAGAGATGGAGCCTTATTATACATTGTAAGCAGTTTCTTCCTTTTATTCTACAGTCTGTTAATGCGACCCCCTCTACAGGCTTGTTTTCTATTCCTATTGTTTATCTGCAGCCACAACACTTTCTTTTCGTTTCATGTTATGATAAATTCAGTTAGTCAGCATTAGTCCTTTGTTTGCCATACACATTTTAGGACTTTATAATTCTCAGATCGTGCATTTTGACTTGTAGTCCATTTTAACACTATTATTATTGTAATTTTTCAGCTGATCTAGTGCAGTTAATATACATTTCAATACAAGGAAATGTTTGCATTATGAATGCAAGCAAGGATTTATGTTGTGAAAATACTGCACTGGAGAATATCATCACTGCAAGTGCATATGCAAGATATGTGTAGCACAGTGTAAATATGGCATGGTACATAAAGCTTATGCAAATGATTAATGTGGGTACCTAAAGCTGCACATTGGATTGCTTTGCCTAATTCACAGACATCATAAATTAGCAGTAGGAAAAGTATAACAGACAAAGAAGAAGCCAAATATGGAGGCAGTTAGGAGGCATAGCAGTAGTATGTTGAAATTTGCAGCATTCAATGAGAGATTCATTTGGTTGGAAATGCAGAGAACTAATACATGTGTGTACAATCACAGTGCACTGCCACACAGAAAAGAGCTTATCTTTATAAACGACTCAGATATAATTGTGAGGTAAAGAGACTGTGGCAAATGTAGCACTGACCTGACACCCACAGGATAGAGAAAAAGGCCCAGCCTTAGTGGCAGAAGTGTATATTGGGATCAGAGTAGTTTTCAAACCATGGGCCCATCTCCTCCATGCAAGTTTTTGGTCCACCTGTAAATGTTCATATTCTTTTGGATTTAATCTCCTTGATTTAAGACCATTTGAACTACTTTCATTATATCTACCAAGATCTGTACTTATTAGTTTCAGCCACTTGACTGTGTATTACCTCAAATTTCCAATTGTAATAAAAAAATGGCCACAGTAAAGTATTCCAACTTGCACTACACAAATGCACACTAGTCTTAGAAAGCCATACTAACAATCTTTTAACTTGATTGCAACAGCCAGGGACATCTATTTGCATCCACAGATAGCTCCTGTACACAGAAAATATAAGCTCCGTTGTTGAGTGTATACACCTCATATGCCTGATTGAAGTAAAAATAAATATGTAATTATGACTCAGTAATGTTTTCAAGTTTGTTTCACACAAACACACAGTAGCCCAAATGTTAAAACTTATTTCACACAAATTCACACTAGTCCTGTAAAGTCACACTATTTAAAATGAGCAAACAAGAGCATAAGTTACTTTCATCCATATACAGCCCCCCAACTTGCCAGTCAGAGAAACCCACGTTGCTGTGTACACCTCATCTATTAGTGCTAAAAATGCTACATCTCAATATTCTAATGGAAGAATCAGAAACGGTCAAAAATATTGACGAACAGAGGCTCATAGCCAGTGACATATTTTAAATATATTGCTCTTACATACTTAGAAAGTTGTTAGTATAAATTTTATCTTTACCATGCATTTTCCAAATGAGATGAATTCTACATTATTTAGTGATGATAATCCTCAATAATATGCCAAACAACACATTTTTTTAAGATGAACAGATTATAAATATGAGGCAAAATCAGGTGTATTCTGAAAAATCAGGAACAATTGCTAGCTATTAATTTCAGATTTTTTTTCACATAAACAGTAGCCCAAGTATTGCAACTTATTTTACACAGATGCATGTTAATCTTGCAAAGCCATATATTTAACTGAATAAAAGACAAGAGAGTAACCTACTTTCATCAACAAACAGCCCCCATGCACACCTTGCAGTTGTAGTGTATTTGCTACCTCATCCAACTGGAATAAAATATAATACACCTCAAGCTCTTACCACAAGAATCATGAATATATCAAAAGAAAACAAGGGACAAAGGCCAAATCAGGGACAGATTTTAAGCAGTGCTCTTTTTTTTTAGAGAATTACCAGTAAAACATATTTTTGCACTGGGATGTATTTTATAAAGGCTACAAAGTCTAAAATGTCAAATATCTGTCATTATTTTATGGGGCATATTTCAAAAATATGAGGCAAGTTGGGAACATTTTGTGAAATCAGGTACAGCTCCAGCTTTGTTTCATATAAACGACAGCAGAGACTAAATGTGCCAATGTATTTCATATAAACATACAAGACTTCTGAAAGCAAGTCTTTAAAATGAGCAACTCATAAGACAGTAAGTTTCATCACATCATCCCCTTTGTGACTGCAATCATTGATTTCACAAAGCAAACATATGAGACAAAGTTAGGTATATTCTGTGAAATAAGGGGCTGTTTCATCTTTATTCCAGGAAAACAGCAGACAATAAATATTCCAACTTATTTCAAACAAATGCATACTAGTCCTGTAAAGGCCACCTTTAAAATAAGCAAATGATAACTGGATAAGTTGCTTTCATTCACAGCCAGCCCCCAAGCCCTATTTAGTGACTGCAATCCTCAATGATTTGCCAGAAAATCCCAAAATTTATGAGGCATAGACCAAAAATATGTGTAAAGTGAGGAACACTTGGTGAAACCAGAGATAGTTTCAACTTTGTTTCATATTAACAGTAACCAGTGAGTAAATATTCCAGCAACTTATTACACACACACACTGGTCTTTAAAGAGAGATACAACAAGCTGCTTTCCTCCACAAGCCAGACCCCCTTATATCTGGTGGCCTGTCAGGATAAAAAAAAAAAAAAAGAAATCCTTCTCTCACCTTACTTTGACCCACTGCTGGACTTTCAAACCTGTAGTCCACAACTTGTCATTGTTGCTATTTAATACAAGCTTGCTTTCTGTTCACTGGAAGAAAAAAAGAAAGCTTTAGTGCTTTACATATGATCATTGCAGACCATTTATTTATTTTAAGTGAAGAAATTTCTTTGCAGACAAGTCATCACTATTTAACATTCCAGCAAGGCAATATAAACTCACAGCAGACACAGCACAGTATCAACTGAGATTTCAGAAACATTTCTGTAAATTACTTTAAACTACACTGTAGTGTAGGCCTACTCCAGCAACAGAAATGACACCAGAATAATATGGAGTAGCTTAGAGTAAGGTTTTTTTTGAATTTTACCCTTTGTGCAATGAAATTTCTGTTAAACAAGTGGTGCAGAACATGCACTACAAACCTAGCTTGTGATATGGCTATGCCAAGTATGCACTGAGGCAGAACACATGTATTTCAAGGACTCTAGCAGTCATGCAGAGAGTACATCACATCCTAAAGGGGTGGTACAGATACATGAATTCAAATGAAGATCTTCAACGCTACCTTATTATGACCAGCAGAATGCTTCTCACTTGTTGTATGATATCTTCCAGGTCACAAAACTGATAACGGAAGCAAATGATCACCAACTGAAAATAACAAGGTGGATAATGGAAAGTAAACCAATCAGAAGAAGGTGGATAATGGAAAGTAAACCAATCAGAAGAAGGTGGATAATGGAAAGTAAACCAATCAGAAGAAGCTGGATAATGGAAAGTAAACCAATCAGAAAACCCCCCCACAAAATAATGTTTTTACAGGAGGGAACAGGCCCCTCGGCACCCCGGTTGTGGGGTGTTGATCCCTTCTGCTCTCCTATATCTTATATATTCTCACTCAGGGGTGTCACAACCTAAGAGAAATGACATGTCTCTTTTATAAGGTTCTACAATCTCTGAAAAAGTAGTATGTGCTTGACCCTGACACTTGGATTTTCTACTTTTAAGTCAGTACTTCAGTCACCAAATTTTTAGAAAGAAAACTGAATGACAGAAGCATAACATCTGGTGGCTGTAAAAACAATTTCCAAATATGTGTACAAACATTGTGATGAAGAGCCAAAGCACACACAGTAAGATATACCTTTTATGGCAAAGTTAGCAAAGAAGCAGGTGCCTGACTGAGTGGCTGTTTGAGTGACCAGTGAATGAGAATATAGTCAGAGTTGTGAATGACAGACCATTTGTGTCGGTTTCAAGAGCTAAAGCATGTGGCACAAAGTACAGGGAAATCAGGTATATTTGAGTAGTCAGTAATGTGGTTGCTAAATGTATTCTGGCTGTAAGCCACTCTGTATACTAAGAATTTGTATTATGTCTATTGTAAATCAACTGGATTGATAATAGAAGACATGCAAGCACTCCACATGAATTTCCTCTTTCACAGAATGCACACGATACAGTCACATGTACACACAATCAGGTAAACACTGTGAAGACAGCAGGGTACAAAAGCAAACCCTATTCCCAGACGTTTATTACGTGTATCTGTTGCTAACATAAATATGAAGGAGATCTGACACAGACTTTACCATGTGGCTGTAATGAACATCTCTATGTACTAAGCATAGATGGGAGCCAATGATTTGCCTAAACATCTGCAGTGAGTTGAGGTAATACATGGCTATAAAGTGACTTAACATATGCATCTGTCCATAACTTAGCCATGTATCTGTAAGCTAGATTTTAAAGATCTCACAGGATCACAAAGACTATTTTTGTTTGTTTTTTTAAGATCCACATTATCCGGCTAGATGCTCTATAACTACAAATATATAATCTCATGTGAGGTGAACAGAAATTCAAGCATACGCAGTATGAGAAATGTCTCCACTCAGCCTGTACAGTAGCAAATGTAATGCATCATGGTTAAGAGTCATGATGTACCCCAATGCTGCCAATGGAGCATCAATGTGAAAATGAAAACAAACATTAAATTGCGATACAGCTGCGTATCACACAAATATGAGATCTGATATGGCTATCTGTGGATAGCAGCTGTTTCATGCATTCCAGTTTAAACAGAGACATGTGACCTTCAGTGCTTTCACGGCACCCCAGATGTAAAGTCAGTGGCTATAAGGAGGCCACATTTTTGTCTGCAGATGAAATGCTGTCCATGACAGTACATTTTATTTTATTTAATGTTTTCTTCATCAGGTTTTCCAATTGCTTTCGAATCAGAATCACATTTATTGGCCAATTATGTGTACGTATAAGGAATTTGATTTCAGTGGCTATCCAAGTATGAAATACATAAATGACATGCATACAACTATTAAGATCAAGACAATTGAAATACATGCAACTATTAAGAACAAGAGAAAATGTAAATATACATACAAGATGCAAAGTGCAACACAGTGCAAGAAATACTGAAATAAACTCTGAAAGAAACAAGTATTAACAATGTGTAAACAATGCTGCAGAATCCTCAGAGGCTTGGGAAAAAGAATACCCCAGCCTAATAAGGTGAGTTAACCATTTATAAACTTGATGGCTTATGGAAAAAAACTGTTCTTATATCTGCTTGTTTTGGTGCATATTAATCTATAGGGTCTATATTATAACATCAAAGCTTCAGGTAATCGAATACCTAAAGCTCGACATGTAAATAGCAAAATCGTGAACAGCCACTTCCGCACAAGGAAACAAATTGCTTGGCTGCAAAACAAAAAAACAAACTTTCAAACCTCGAATCAAGTGGGGGTCTTCATCCCCCACATCCCCCAATGTGGGGGGGCTGTGCTGGCCATACCCTCTAACTAAATATACCACGTCTGGGATCACTCTACATTGGAGAAAAGGGCAAATTCCCCATAACGACCAAGCAAATTTTTTCCCTGTTAAAAAATTTGCATAAGTGGCAGTTCGTGATTTTCAGCTTTCGCTATTTATGTGTCGAGCTTTAGGTATGCAACTACCTGAAGCTTCGATGTTATAATATAGACCCAATCTATAATGCCTGGTCAATGGTAATAGTTCAAAAACATAGCAGCCTAAATGTGAAGGGTCGGTGATGATTTTCCTTGCTCTTTTCATGACTCTGGAGTAGTACTAGTCCTGTAAGGAGGGCAAACTAACACCGATGATATTTTCAACAGACCTGACTATTCCATGTAACCTATTTTTGTCATGATTAGACAGAGATCCAAACCACGCTGTTACAGATGAGCTAAGAACAGACTCCATGACTGCTGTATAGAACTGAATCAACAGTTCCTGTGGGAGGTTGATCTTCCTCATTTGTCGCAGAAAGTACATTCACTGTTGTCTTTTTTATGATGGACCCTACATTGGTCTTCCACTTCAAGTCCTGGGAGATTATAGATCCCAAAAACTTGAAGGATTCCACAACTGACACAGCAGTATTAAATATAAAGAGGGGGGATAATACTGTAGTACCAGTTTTAAGAGTTCTCGGCTCCAGATTATTCTGACTACACCAAAGGGACAGCTCCTCAACTTCCCATCTGTATGCAGACTTATCAGCATTCCTGATGAGTCCGATGATAGTTGGATTGTCCACATATTTAATAAGTTTGACAGAGAAGTCCTTAGAGGTGCAGTCATTAGTGTAGAGGGAGAATAGCAGTGGGGAGAGCACACATGTCTGGGGGCACCCCAGAAACACTGGGAGAGTTTCAAGTGAAGTTCTGGAATTATTGTATTAAATGGGGGCACCTGTATTGATCGTGCAATAGCTAGATGTAAATTTCCCCAGAAACACTGGGAGAGTTTCAAGTGAAGTTCTGGAATTATTGTATTAAATGCAGAGCTGAAGTCCACAAACAGAATCCTTCCATATGTCCCTGGGTTGTCAAGATGTTGCAAGATATAGTGTAGGCCCATATTAACAGCAT